>NC_138511.1:30036036-30305866 GCF_964252035.2 Podarcis erhardii | reverse complement strand
ATCTTTCTTTGGCACCAATTGGCCGACCATGCCCAGAAGAAAGGCCTCTGGTTTCTTAAGGAAGGTATATTTAAATACCTTTTTCAGTTCATTATAAATCATTTCCCAGAAAGCCTTAATCTTTGGGCACGTCCACCAAAGGTGAAAGAATGTACCTTCAGTCTCTTTACATTTCCAACATTTGTTATCTGGCAAGTGATAATTTTTTGCGAGCTTGACTGGGGTTATGTACCACCTATATATCATTTTCATTATATTCTCTCTTAAGGCATTACATGCCGTAAATTTCAAACCGGTGGTCCATAACTGTTCCCAGTCAGCAAACATAATGTTATGTCCAACATCCTGTGCCCATTTAATCATAACAGACTTCACCGTTTCATCCTGGGTGTTCCATTTCAGCAGCAAGTTATACATCTTTGACAAAATCTTAGTTTTGGGTTCTAACAATTCTGTTTCTAATTTTGATTTTTCCACCTGGAATCCAATTTTCTTGTCCAATTTATAAGCCTCCATTATCTGATAATAATGAAGCCAGTCTCGCACTTTGTTTTTTAGTTTCTCAAAACTCTGCAATTTCAATTTGTCTCCCTCTTGCTCCAAAATTTCCCAATATTTTGGCCATTTGGACTCCATATTGAGTCTCGCATCCCAACAAACTTAGTTGGTCTCTAAAGTGCTACTGGACATTTTTTAAATTTTTATTTATTTATTAGGATCCATCCTGTTTGTTATAACTGTTTCTGATTCTGAATTTTAAATAGTTGGAACCCATCCTGGCACAAGCTGCTGAAGGGCAGGTAATGAATTTAATACTAATAACACTATCCCAGCTGGATACTGTAAGAATGATATAGCAATAAGAAGCTGGTGTTTGAGTTTGCTTGTTTTCCTCTTCCCTCCTTGTCCCCTTTCCTTTTGTGTTGTGTCTCTTCAGATTGTAACCCTGAGGGCAGAGACGGTGCTATTTTTCATTGTTATGTAAGCCACTCATCTGGGAGCCTTTCTGGCCGAAGAGCAGCATATGAATGCTTTGAATAAATACACATTCACTGGGTGGGTTTTTTTGGGTGGTGGTGGTGGGGAGTGGGGAGTCAATTACTGCAAGATGCCAATGTGCCCTACTTTACGAAGGACAGTCCTCTATTTGAAATGCTGTCAGTGGGCCACCCTCTGCCTATAGAACGAGATGCACACTGCAACCCCAGAGTCGTCTGCGACTGGACCTAACGGTCAGGGGTCCCTTTACCTTTTATGTCCTCTTTTAACGATGCATTCCTCCTTAGGAGCAAGCGGCCAGCCTACCTCACAGGGCTGTTGGGAGGACAGGATGCAAAACTAGGAGAACTCCCTCCCCCCCCCCATCTCCTTGGCAGAAAGGAAACTGTAATAAGGAGTATTAAATGTGGGTAGCGGATTTGAATTTCCAGTGTGCCAGGAGCAATTAACGAAAACAATGGATAGCTTGGAATTTCAAGGCATGTGCCAATAATGAGGACCACTCGTTTGCTTTGAAAGTTAGGGCAACTGTATTCTAAACCCAATCCTAAATCTTCAGCCACCTCCAAACTAGACATCCCGCCCCTCTTCTTTCCCTTTTTTAACCCAGACATCACATCTTGTGATTGCTGCATGCGTGCTTTTTAAATATATTTGCATTTCAAATACATTGCACTGGCTAAATAGAAGAGGGTGGGCTGACTGCATCATCCCCCCCCCCATTTACTATCTCCACCAAGAGGTGCAAATGGAAGCGGGGGGGGGGGACCAAGGCCACGTGATCCACAGGGTGGGGTTTCCCCTCCCCAGTTGCTATGGCAACTGTCTGGGACATGCATTCTCTCCCCCCCCCCCCCGCTTCGCTGGGTTTCATGGTGTGAGTCCAGGGAGGGGCGGGGACAAAAAGGCCCGGAGCTGCCATTGGCGGGCGGGCGCACGTGACGCATGCAGGAATGCTAATGAATCCTGTCCCCCCCCCCCGTCTTGCGCGCGCTGTCTGGGTTTTTTTTTTTGCATTCGCTGCTCGTGGCGCGCGCGCGGAGGGGGGCCAGGCTGGCTGGTCGCTGCGCATGCACGTGGAGGTCAGGTAAGGGGGCAGGGCAGCCTGTCAGGGTGCTGGTGGGGGACGTTGGGTGCGGAGGGGGTGTCTCCCCTTCCTCCTGCTGCTTCTCTTCCAAGGCCTGAGCATTGCAATGGTGTCCCCCCCCCCCCTTTTGGTGGTGGTCGGGAAGGTGTCATTTGCGATGCTCTCTTGCAATAGGAACATGGGAAGCTGCATTCTTCCCGAGGCAGGTCATCGGTCTAGCTAGCTCAATACTGGCCGCACTGACCGGCAGCGGCTCTCCAGACATTCGCAGCCCCTACCTGGAGATGCCATTGGGGTTTGAACCTGGGACCAAGGCAGCTGCTCCACCTCTGAGCTGTTGTCTTTCACCTAAATGCAAAGCGAGGTTCTGAATTAAACTGGAACGCGGGAAGCTGCCTTGTGCTGAAATCATTGGCCTATCCATCCCAGTATTGTCTACACCAGGCATGTCCAACAGGTAGATCGAGATCTACCGGTAGATCACTGGACGTCTGCGATAGATCACTGGTAGATCATTGGCTCCCCCCAAAGAAGCTGAACAACTTTGGCTCCCCAAAAAAAGGGGGTAGATCACTGCCAGTTTTTAACTCTGTGAGTAGATTGCAGTCTCTTGTGAGTTGGCTATCCCTTGTCTACACTGACTGGCAGCAGCAGGGTGTCTCTCCTTACCTGGAGACGCCATTGGGGATTGAACCTGCATGCAAGGCAGACCCTCTACCCATTTGAGCTACGGCCCATTGCAGCCTATGCAACATTGCATAGGGAAGGGAGATGTGCTCAGCTGGACTCCTGGGTTCTTGGGTGGGACGATGGTTTTCAGACTTTTTCAATATCTCTTATCAAGCATAGGTACGGCATGGTCATGGTGACAGTCCTAACTCTTAATGTTCATAGAGCGCTTTTGGGGGGTATCTGCTTTAGATTGTAAGGCCCTCAGGGCAGAGAATGGAGGTTTTACTGACCTCTAGGCAGCATCATGCATGTGGATGAGTCCTGTAGAAATAAATATTCAGAAACTGTGAGTGGCTTTTCTGGATCAGGCCACACAGGGATAGCCAAAGTAACACCCTATCCCAGGGGTAGGCAACCTAAGGCCCGGGGGCCGGATGCAGCCCAATCGCCTTCTCAGTCTGGCCTGCAGACGGTCTGGGAATCAGCGTGCTTTTACATGAGTAGAATGTGTCCTTTTATTTAAAATGCATCTCTGGGTTATTTGTGGGGCCTGTCTGGTGCTTTTACATGAGTAGAAGGTGTGCTTTTATTTAAAATGCATCTCTGGGTTATTTGTGGGGCATAGGAATTCGTTCATTCCCCCCCCCCCCAATATATATATATATATACACACACACACACACACACACACACACACACACACACACACTCCGGCCCACCACATGGCCTGAGGGACAGTGGACTGGCCCACGGCTGAAAAAGGTGGTTGACCCCTGCCCTATCCAGATGTTACTGGACTGTAGCACTTTCCCCCCATGACCATTGGCTGCTGTAGCAGGGGCTGATGGGAAATGGAGTCCAGTGACATTGGGAGGGCAGGACATTGACTAGCACTTTGTGGCAAACATGGCCAGATGGATGCCTTCAGGGTGCCCTTCAGACTGCTGCCTGACCACATCTGTTACCCTTATCTGTTAGTCATGAAGGCTATCTAATAGATAAGGCCATGGTCATCACCACATCTTACTGTGCAACATGAATAACAGAATCATAGAATTGCAGAGTGGGTTGCAGGCGCCACGAGGGTCATCTAGTCCAACCCCCAGCAATGCTCAACATGGGACTCGAACCAATGTCCCTGAGATTAAGAGGCGCCACCCAATTTAGCCCCCTGCTGCTCGCATGTGGCCCTCAGAAGAAGGTTCCCCGTGAGGGAATGAAGGGCTTCTCCCGCTCTTGGACCTCAAGCCACACTTGTTTCAACAAGCATTTGGCCCCTCGTAAGCTGGTGTGGTGTTGAGCATTGGGGGTATCGGTTGCGGTTGCAAAAAGATTTAGGCCACCTGGCATCGTGGCTGAAAGATGGCGCCTCAGAAGTGGGAAGTCCCTGATTCCAGTCTCGCACGGTGGCCTTTTTTTCTGGGATCAGCGACACATTGAGAGCGAGGCAGTGTCATGGAGTGGTTAGAGTGTTGGTATTAAAGGGAGGGACGGGATGGCGCTGTGGGTTAAATCACAGAGCCTAGGGCTTGCCGATCAGAAGGTCGGCGGTTTGAATCCCCGTGACGGGGTGAGCTCCCGTTGCTCAGTCCCAGCTCCTGCCAACCGAGGAGTTTGAAAGCACGTCAAAGTGCAAGTAGATAAATAGGTACCGCTCCAGCGGGAAGGTAAACGGTGTTTCTGTGCGCTGCTCTGGTTCGCCAGAAGCGGCTTAGTCATGCTGGCCACATGACCTGGAAGCTGTATGCCAGCTCCCTCGGCCAGTAAAGTGAGATGAGCGCACAACCCCAGAGTCGGCCACGACTGGACCTAATGGTCGGGGTCCCTTTATCTTTACCTTTATTAAAGGGAGACCTGAGTTCACATCCTGTGCTTGGCTCCAAGGCTTCCTGGGCTTTACAGAAGAACAGCCCATTCATTACCTCCAACCACCCTCTCTACCTTGCAGGATTACGGTATTGTGCGGATGGGAGGCAGGAGACAGTGTGTACATTGTGGTGGGGGGTTGAGCGGGGAACAGAAGGAAGGTCTGCTGTAATCGGCCTTGAAAAGGGGCTCTCTCTCTATTAAAGGCCTTATTACGGAATAGATCCAAGGTCCCTTGTGGGAGGAATTGCCTTGAAATGGAGATGAGATGAGTAAGCTCCATTTGGGGGCGGGGGTGTTGAGCGCAGGGGGAAGGTTGAATTCTTAATTTTTGCTTGATGTCTTTTTTCCTCCCTCTCCCCCCCCCCCATATGGCAGGCTGATTAATTTGTGGCTCCTTAATGGCAAACAATGAGCTGAAGGGATTCTGACTCCTTGTCTGGAAGCGTCTGGTAGCTCCCAAGTCCAGGGTTTGTGAGGGTGGCATAATAGGGTTCCTGATTTCCCATTCCTTATTTATTCATTTACAAAAAAACATTTATATACCGCTGCAGTTTACGCCACTATCAAAGTGGTTTGCAGCAATAGAAGCATCATAATCATCATTAATATTCATTTCATTTCTATACTGCTTTATATTTTCAATAACCTTCCCCCCTACAATAAATCTATTCAAACGTTATAATCAGAATTTGGCTAAATGTTGCGGAAAGATGTATTTCTAATAGGAATAGGAAACTTTTCAGCAGGCATTTAAAAGTTGGCCCAGAAGGTGCGCTTGTTTTACTCTGGTGTTCCACCCTAAACCAAAACCTGGGCTGCCATCCTGTACCCGACTAGGTGAGAGTAAAGCCCCATGGCACACAAAGAGACTTACAGTGGTACCTCGGTTTACAAACTTAATCCGTTCCGGAAGTCCGTTTTTAAACCAAAGCCATTCTTAAACCAATGTAAAGTTCGCTAACCGGGACACTATTTCCGGTTTTGCGGAGTTCGTATACCAAATAGTTTGTAAACAGGGCTGTTCTTAAATCGAGGTACCACTGTACAGTGGTACCTCAGGTTAAGAACTTAATTCATTCTGGAGGTCCGTTCTTAACCTGAAACTGTTCTTAACCTGAGGTACCACTTTAGCTAATGGGGCCTCCCACTGCCACTGTGTCACCAGTGCACGATTTCTGTTCTCATCCTGAGGTAAAGTTTTTAACCCGAGGTACTACTTCCGGGTTAGCGGAGTCTGTGACCTGAAGCATCTGTAATCTGAAGCATCTGTAACCCAAGGTACCATTGTACTTCTGTGTGGACTTGTGTTAGGTAGTGTTAGGTAGCTCTATGGCCCATTCTTGACAAGCGCCTGGTCTTTAGCCCATGCACAACAGCAGGAGACTGTTCCTAAGCCTCTTTGCAAAGTTTCTCCCCTTGAGTTTTGCAGAGAGGACTCGCACGCTTATTGTAAAGTAGTAACTGCAGAAAACGGCTTCTCGGGAGTACCAAAGTCCCGCAGGAAAGATGCATCCTGGCAGCCAGGAACAAAAGGAAGGGCAAACTAGAGAGATTTCAAGGACTAGGGGGAAAAAATGAGATGGAAAGGAAGGAAAAGAGCAGCTCACTACGGTCCCTGACTTCACCCACTGGCTAAAAAGACTGAGCATCCAGGCTGGCTCACTTCACAACAGTCACTTAGAGACTTGCATTTTATTTATTATTTAATGAAAGCTCCGCGCTGGCTGGGACCCCTGGTCAGGGGCTCCAGTTAAGGCCTTCATGGGCACTGTGTTGGTGCCCCCGATTTCTACGGGGCCCAAGTTCCCTACCCCTGCCATAGAGGGATGCCCCATCCTCTCCAACCCACAGAGAAGGGGGATGTCGGCCTTGCAGTTGCTAACCAGCCGTTCAGCAGTGAACTTGGGGAAGGAACTTCAGAAAGCCTTGCCACAGTAGTTCATGCACAGGTTATTTCAAGACTGGATTGCTGCAGTGTGCTTCATGTGGGGCTTCCCTTGCTAACAGGAGTGAGGCTTTGGCAGTGGGAAACTCCTATAGCTCAGAGATCTGCACTGGTCGCCAAGTTCAATGTGTTACTATTAGTATCTAAAGCCCTTAACAAATTGGGACCAGTTTACCTATGAGTTCGCCTTACCTATGAGATGCACGCACTTGATCCCTTTGATCTGCAGAACTGTCCCTGCTACACCCTGTATTTTTTTCCTCCAAAAATTTTATTGGTTTTCACAATATTATAAAAAACAAACACACAAGACAAACAAACAAAACAAACATAAATCATAGCCTTATTGAAAATTACAGTTATTAACTTTGTTAAGTGACTTCCTTGCTTCCCCCTAGTTGAATTTCATTGCATGTCCTTTTAACGGTTTTCCAAATCCCAATTTTTATGAAATTTAACTTAAACATTAACATCCTTAAATCTTCACCATATAGAATTAAACCTATTACTTCATCACTTAACATAAATAAAATCCTAAGCCCATTAAGTATCTGCAAGCTATTTCCAGTTAATTTAACTTAACAAATTTAACTAAATAATCGTTAAATTTATTCCATTCTTCCTGATACTCCTCCTCCTTCTGGTCGCAGACTCTTCCGGTTAGAGTCCGGAAGAGTGCTACACCCTGTATTTGTAATGCATGGATCTTTTACTGTGGTGGCATCTACACTGTGGAACTCCCTGCCTCTTGATATCAGGCAGGCTCCTTCGCTGTACTCCTTTCAGCGCATGCCAAAAACATTTTTGTGTAGGCAAGCGTACCCAGACATGTAGAAGGTTGGTGGATGTTTTAATTTGTTTTTTTCTTTATTATTGAGTTTATCTTTCAAATGTTTTAACAAGTTGCTTTTTACTTAAAAAATATATATGTTATTCTCTTTGTAAACCACTTGGAGGTTTTTTGTTTTTGTTTTTTTTAAAAGACCCAATCAAGCTGTGTATAAATTTTATGAAATAAAGGAAGGAAGGAAGAAGGGGCCCTCTCCTCTTTTGATTTCTTTCCTTGCCTCCTTAGAACCTTGCGGCTGCAATGGCCTTCGGGTGGATTTGATGGATGGCAGGTGTCAATCGACGGATTGCTCCAAAGAGGTTTTACTGGAGAGCTGGGCTGACCTTGGGTGTGAGGGGAAATACTTCAGCCCCCTCCAACCCCATGCACTCCCCTCTCATAACTCTCCGTGTTTCCTGCCGGAAATAGATGCTTCCGTAACCCTAATACATTTTTAAATGCTCCATGTTTATCAGACGGCGTCTTCCAGGCAATTAGTCCTTGTTGGAGGATAGGGGGAAGGCAAGGGGCGAGTGGGCAGCCCTTAGCCTTTCATGCATGTGGAATTCTGTGAAGGTTTGGGGAGCGTTTAGCTGAAGGAACGGAAAGCTGAGCTTCTTTGGGATTCAGTTAAGACAAAGAACCAAGGGTCTAGCCCTCATGGGTACACAGAACAGTGTTCAATATTCAGTGTGTGTGTGTTGTGTAGGCCTTGGAAGAGTTCTGGATGAGTCCTTCATTATCTGGAGTAATATTTCCTTTCTCTCCCCATCACCCTTGCCCCAATTTCGGTTTTTCTTCTTTCTCTACCCATACATTTTGTTTTTGCTATTTTTTTAAATGGTCCTCCTCTCTTTATTTGCAGTCCACAAAAATGCCCATTGCTACAACTGGAAAACACATAATCACAGATCACTTTCAAAAACTCTGTTGTTTGTTCTGCTACTTATTAAGCTTCCCCGATCAAGCCTGTCTTTTTCTTTTTTATCATATTTTGATGGTTTTCAGATATAACTGGACTAAGGAAACAACAATAACCGTTGAAGTTCTGAGGCATGACTAACAGTTTCATTTATTTCAATGGGTCTAGTTCTAAATAGGGCTAGCATTGGGTGTAGCCCACGATCTGGAATACAGCAGATCTCTACACACCTAAAATGTGGCTAAAAGAATCCTAGAAATTGCAATTTCTCAGAAAATAGCTAGACTATAACAGTAAGGATTGGCTGTCTTCTGAGGAACCCATAGATAACCTGTTTTACCGGTATTTGTTTTGAATTGGTGTTCTGGGTGTGATTCCAGACTGTAAAAAGGCAAGCCCAGAATTGCATCTCTGCATGAGTTGCTGAAAGAAGCCCTTTTTCCCCCTTCAAAGAAGGGCTTTGTGCCTGCAGCAGGAGTGATCTAATCGTCCTTGATGGGAAGGAAGTGTTTAGCAGCATTTGAGCTCAACGGAGGCTGCTTGAAGGAGACAGGGTCAGAGCAGTGATTCATACAGAGATACAGCAGGAAGCCTCCACCTTTGGGGATTTTCTGCACTTAAGTTGCATTAAGTAGTTCGTGCACTGTGGGAGTGTATCAGCAAGTTGAGCCAACATTGCAGCCTTTTCTGAGCATGTTGTTGTTGTTGTTTAGTCGTTTAGTCGTGTCCAACTCTTCGTGACCCCATGGACCAGAGCACGCCAGGCACTTCTGTCTTCCACTGCCTCCCGCAGTTTGGTCAGACTCATGTTTGTAGCTTCGAAGACACTATCCAACCATCTGAGCATGCTGAATGTGAAACAGAGCCTCTGTTTGGTGTTTTTAAATAGTGTCTTCCAGCCAGTCCCTTCCTACCAAACAGAGTGCATTGCAGTTAGCTGAACCACAGCAATGTGTGCTGAAGGGCATTGCAACACCATTGCGTTTGCTGGCGGCAGATGGCCTCACGGCTTTGCTTCCAAAGCGGCGAAGGGGTTGCTGCTCTTGTGAGGGTAAAGGGCAAGTGTAATTGGGGAGAAGAGAGGCAGTTTCTTCTGCTGGCCTTGCTAGCTGTGCACCTTGTTTAAAGTCCCATATGACATAATGCCAGCCAAGGAAAGTCAAGAGCAGCCGTTGGCCTGCCAGGTCTTTTTGTAAAAGATAAAATAAATGGCAGCCAGCTCAGATCAGGGAGCAGCCATAAATTTCCGTGTTTTTAATCATCATTAAGTTGCAAACGTTGCAGCAGCAGCAGCAGCTGGGAATGCCTAAATGGGAGGGGGACCCCGGCTGCGGATGCACCAGGCTGAGTGGGCTGCCATGATTCCAGCGCTATTTCCGGAAGATTTACAGCTACGGAGCTTGTAAGCAGACAGAGGCCATTTGTGAAGGCTAATGGAAAGCTCCATAATAGCACTTTATAGAAGCTTATATATATTTGACTCCTAATTTTTTATATATAGAGAGAGAATGAGTAAGCTTCCGGTCCATATGGAGGCAAAGGTAAAAATGTGGAAGGGTTAATGGGGGCATCATTGCCTGGTAAAAGCTCAGAAGGCGCAGAGGGTCAAGTCATCTCAGGAGGCAGGAATAAGGGGAGGAGGCAGGCGAGTGAAAGGGAAGACGCCTGCTCCATTTAGCTCAATATCATCCACACTGACTGGCAGCAGCTCACCAAAGCTTCCGACGGGGTCTTTCCCATCCATACCTTGAGATGCTGACGGCTGGACTTGGGAGCTTCAAAGTGCAAAGCCAAGTGGAGAGTGTTGGTCCTTCTTCCAAAGTTAAGCTAAGGTTCTATTTCTCTGAATCAAAGAGCTGATTTTGAAGAGGAAGTTGCCTTGTAGCGAGCCAGACCATTGGTCCTGCCAGTTCAGCTTTGTCTGTACTGACTGGCCAGGACTAGTCAGGGTTTTGGGAGGGAGTTTCTCTGCCCTACCTAGAGATGCTGGAGGTTGAATTGGGACCATCCACATATAAAGGAGGGGCTCAGCACTGAGCCGGATGAGTATGAGGTGCCATGATAGAAGTGTAAAAAACAATGCAGATAAAAGAAAGCCCTTCTTCATGCAGTACATAGTTTAACTCTGGAACTCCCTGCCACTGGAGGCAGTGATGTCAATCAACCTGGTTGGCTTTAAAAGAGGATGGGACACATTTGTGGAGGATAACACTATCAATGGCTACTAGCCAGGGTGGCTATGCTCTGCCCTGAGGGATAGCTTAGTTGGTAGTGCATGAGACTCTTAATCTCAGGGTCGTGGGTTTGAGTCCCAGGGTGGGTGAAAAATTCCTGCATTGCAGGGGGTTGGACTAGATGACCCTGCCCCCGGTCCCTTCCAACTCTACAAGGCTGCGATTCCGCCTTTGCGGTCCAGAGGCAGTTATGCTTCTGAATACCTGTTACTGGAAGCTGCAGGAGGGGAGAGGGCTCTTGCGTTTGCTGGTTTCCAATGGGTGTCTGGTTGGTCAGTGTGAGAACAGGATGCTGAACTAGATGGGTCCCCTTAGGCCTGGTCTTCTGAAGGTCCTGTCCATCACTTAGCCTTGGTGGTCCTCTTACTTCAGTGAGGAAAGGCGGAAGTGCTGGTTTGTTAAACCAGTGAGAAAGCAGAGGAAGACCTATGATCAGGTGTATTTTCCTAGGAGTGCAGGAAGAGAAACCCTTTCCTCCCTCACTCTGGATAACCAGAACTCCAGCACACCATGCAAGCCATAGATTCAGGGCAGACTTCTTTGCATGGCAGGAAATTAACCTGTGGAACTCACCGTCCTAAGCCGTGGTGATGTCAGGTTTCTAAAGATGACATGAAAATGGGATTGAGCTACTTTATAGGAGATGGGCTTTTCCATGGCTACCAGCCCACACTTTGTTGTTGTTGTTTAGTCATTTAGTTGTGTCCGCCTCTTCGTGACCCCATGGACCTGAGCACGCCAGGCACTCCTGTCTTCCACTGCCTCCCACATTCTGGTAGCTTCGAGAACACTGTCCAACCATCTCGTCCTCTGTCGTCCCCTTCTCCTTGTGCCCTCCATCTTTCCCAACATCAGGGTTTTTTTTCTGGGGAGTCTTCTCTTCTCATGAGGTGGCCAAAGTATTGGAGCCTCAGCTTCAGGATCTGTCCTTCCAGTGAGCACTCAGGGCTGATTTCCTTAAGAATGGATAGGTTTGATCTTCTTGCAGTCCATGGGACTCTCAAAAGTCTCCTCCAGCACCAATAATTCAAAAGCATCGATTCTTCGGCGATCAGTCTTCTTTATGGTCCAGCTCTCACTTCCATACATCACTACTCCAGCCCACACTAGCTAAGCTGAACTTTCAGGTTTCTGACCGTGCTGCTCTTGGGGTACCAGTGGTTGGAGGGCAGAGAGTTCTCATAGAATCATAGAGTGGGAATTATCTAGTTGCAAGGCAAGAATATGCCCTCGCCCCTTACAACCTGCAACCTTGATGTTGTCAGCACCAAGCTCTAGTCCTGTGAGCTCTTGCTTTCGTGCTGTGTTTGTGAGCTTCTCCGGACAGGAACATTCAGTTGGAAACACAGAGGGACTTGGGATATTGGACTAGAGAGGCCTTGGATCTGACCCCGAAAGGTGGGGAATCTCCAGCCCTCCAAGTGCCATTGGACTATAGTTCCCATTATCCCTGACTTCCTCACCCCCACATGTGTTTTTTGATGCTTTTGCAGATGGGCTTCGTGTTGGTTTTTTTTAAGGGCTACCAAACTCAAAATTAATTTGTGCTGAATACTTTCTCCTCGCCCGCCCCCACCCTCCCAGAAATGGCTAATTTATATGCTAAGTAGCCTGATGGAAATCGATGGCGCCTGCCGATCAATAGGGGATCCTACGGGCACCATTGACCAGGGCTGGCTAATGGAAGTCCTTTCGAGGCAGCGCCAGCAATGAAAACGGAACAATTAGGGGACGATAAATGGGCCCACTGGAGGGGGGCAGGGGGAACGCTTGAGTGCCTCATATTTGAGTGATATGAGTTCATTGCCCCTTCCCCTCCCCTCGTGTAGGAGGGTTCCTCCTCCTCTGCGGTAATTGCCTTTATTTTCTCCTGGGGGTTTCAAGAAGGTTTCAACTGTGTGGTTTGGAGAAACCTCCCCAGTAGCCAAGGCTTGGATGGCTTCAGAAGGAAGATCAGACAAATTCATGGAGGAGAGAGCAACCGAGGGCTCCTTGATAGCTATGCTCTGCCTCCATGGTCATGCTTCTCTTGTTGGAAACCACAGGTGGGGAGAGCGGTCTTGTTTTCGGGTCCTGCTTGCAGGTTTCCCCCTGGGGTATCTGGCTGGCCACTGTGAGAACGATCTGGATTAGATGGGCCAATGGCCTATTCCATCAGACTCTTCTTACTTTCTTAAGGCTGCAGTGTGGACACACAAACACTAAATATAGTGGCAAGCACAGAATTCAATTTTCTGATAGGTCGCATTTTCCCCACTTTCTTTTTTAAAAGAGCCACTCAAGTTTCTAGACCTTAAGGTTCTACTCAAGGCAGTCTGGATTCAAGACCCAGTGAAAACTCCAAAGCGAAAGAGGTTGCTGAATAAGACTTTTTTCAGTGTTCAGAGAGTTTGAAGTTCAGTTTGATCAAGCTGCTGCTTATTTTTGCGAAATTAAATACAGGTTGCAGAATTTCGTAGAATCATAGAATGTAGAGTGGATCAACTAGTCCAACCCTCTGCAATGCAGGAATCACAGCTCAATAATCCTGGACAGGTGGCCATCAAACCTCTGATTAAAAACCTCCACCTTCCAACACAGTCCTTTTTGCTGCTGAACAGCTCTTACCCTCAGAAAGTTCTTCCTAATGTCTAGTCGGAATCTCCTCTCTCGTAATCTGAATCGACTCACTCGGGTCCTGTCCTTTGCGAGCAGCAGAAAAGAAGCTTTCTCCATCTTCCATGGGACAGCCCTTTAGATATTTGAAGACGGCTATCTCCCAACTCCCTCCGCTGTTCCTCATAAAGCTTGGCTTCATTTTTTCTGAGTTACGGTTTTAGTTTGCATTGGCAAAGCCTGTGCGTGTGAATACTTTAACATCTTAATTTCTTGCTCAGGGAGGCTCTTGGAACTTGGAGAGGTCCCTTCGCTTTGTTGGCAGAAGTGGGTTTCTGTGCCCATGCCCCAAGATGTGCTGTTGCCAGCTGGACCGGGATAGATTGCGGCCGCTGCGGGGACATCCCTTTCCTTTCCACCTTTCCGCGGTGCGGTTGTGCCTACCTTGAGCTTGGTCCTTGGTCCTCCCTTGCGCTGGGAAGCTCCTGGGCGAGGTGGGCACTCTGTCTTTCCGCACACACCCCCAGGCTCGTATCAGTCTCTTAACGTGTCCCTTGGGAGTCATGCTAAGCCGCTTGGCTGACCCTTTGAGATTAAAAGGAACGTGCACATGCCACCAGCCCCCTGAAACTATTTGCATGAAATACTGCAGGCAAAACGGCAAGGCCCTGATTGGTGGTTGCTAAGCGACATCATAATCATCAGGAAATTAGGCTCTCTTCTTTATCTCTCTCTCTCTCTCTCCCCCCCCTTCTCTCCCAACCCTGGAGTATCTGTGCGATTGCTGGGCTGTGCAAAGGGGGGGGGGTAGCGGAACAAAGGCAGATCGGCAGGAGGAGATCTCAGGCACACGGTTCCCCAAAATGACATCCACTGACAGCAGAGCGGGTGGCGCTTCTCCTGCTGCCAGGAGCTGTGCATTGATTTGCGCCTCTTAGCTTCAGGCTGTGCCCCACTACCAGGGCGCCTAAAACGGTCCTTTTCCAAGCCTGCTCTGGAGGTTCATCTGGAGAAGATGCTCTTGTCTGTTTCGAGGGATGTGGAGGATTGAAGGAGCAGAGCGTGGAGCTGAGGCTGGGGACCCCTGGGCAGGGGTCCTGCCATCCCTTTGAAGACTCTGCACGCTTTCCGACTTGCGCCACAAATCCCGGTAGCCTGGAGGTAGGTGCAGAGAGCCTGTGGAGGTCGACTGTGAACTGGGGGAAGAGGTTGTGCTGTTGGCTTTGAAGGCTTTTTTTTGGTGCGCATGACAGCAAGCTGTTGTGGACCGGGACTGTGCTTACTTGGTGCGCTCGCCCCGAAACAGTTAGCTTCCTGGTGGGTTTCCTTATTGGGCAGTGCAAGTTTCTAGACCTCAAGGTCGCAGAGTAGAATTTTGCGGCAGTGTACAGGCAGTGGGATTCCAGTGGGCTCCTAGGCTTTCACGTGCTAGATAATTGTGTTATGTCCACCCACGTGGATATCTGGGATGGAGTAAAGTGATTGCCGGAGGTCTTAAACGAGGCTTGTGGGTGGCAAGTCAAGAGGCTTGGAGATGAAGATCTGCAACGACTAGATTTAGAAGTAAAGGCAGGGGGAGGGAGAAAGAGAATTAAGAAGTGTAATAAACTTGTGGAACTCACTAGAAGTAGCTGTGGCAGCTGTGAAAGGAAAGGATAGACCAGGCATAGGCAAACTTGGCCCTCCAGATGTTTTTGGGACTACAACTCCCATGATCCCTAGGTAACAGGACCAGTGGTCAGGGATGATGGGAATTGTAGTCCTAAAAACATTTGGAGGGCCGAGTTTGCCTATGCCTGGGATAGACTCACAGAGGAGGCATCTGTCAGTGACTCTGAGCAATGATGCATAAGCAAGACGACCCCCCCATGTTCACCTGCAGTCTCTGTCAGAGTAACAGATGCTGCAGGTAAATAACAGGGTGTTATTATTTCATTTACAATTTGACTACATTTATATCCCACCTTTCCCCCAAGGAGCTCTAGGATTCCTCATAGAGTCACAGAATTGAGGAGTTGAAAGGGACCCCAAGGGACATGTAGTCCAACCCCCTGCAATGCAGGGATCTCAGCTCTTATCCCTCACATCCCATTTTCTCTTCACAACAGTCCTGTGAGGTAGGGCTTCCATACGTCTGGAATTTTCCGGACGTAGCCAAAATATGGCAATCGGAAACAGTGTCCAGGCATATGGTAACCCATGTTGGAGGTTGGGGCAAATTTCCTTAAAAATAGCTCAAAACCCTTTTTTTGAGATTTTGCAAAACAACTTCGCAAAAAGAAAAAGGAAAAAAGAGCTCAACTTTTGTGTCCGGATTTTCACATTTTGAAATATGGCAACCCTAGTGAGGTAGGTTAAGCTGAGAGCGAATGATTGGCCCAAGGACACCCGCTGAGTGTGGATTTGAAGCCCGGCCTCCCAGGTCCTAGTCCAACACTCTCACTACTATGCAACGCTGCCTCAAAGCTTTTGGAGGGCCCTAGGCTGGGGAAGGCTAGAACAGATCGGTGCCCAGCTAGGTCGGCTGAAGGGACGATGAGGCAGCTTCTTGCGCATCATGTCTTATGGTTTTCCAGAGTTTTCCTGCTCCACTATATCTTTCACTCCAGTTTTGGGCAAAGACCTTATTAATCTCTGCTTTGTCTTCCTTATAAAAGACTTTAAAAAAACAAAAAACTTCCAGGTGTTAAAGGTCATAGCTAAGCCCTCCCCCCAAGAGGCAGGTGAGATTATACCATTACATTCATTCCTTTTTGCCTACCATTGTTTGTACAATTGCCTTCCTCATTGTCATATTCCATTGGTCTGTGCTGTGCTTTGCGTGAATCTTGAGTTCTAATTAACAGGCTTTTAGGGACATTTTGACTCTAAGTAAAAAGTAAAGCAAAGCAAACGCAAGCATTGGACAGATTAAGATGAGTTTCTGAATGATGCATTTTGCTGCTGGATGCATTTTGCTGTTTATTGGGTATGTTTTTTGGATTTCCGTATTTTGATATTATTTTTAATTGTCGTGTTTTTCTTTTGGTTTTATGCTTTTTTAAAAAAAGTTTTTTAAAATTGCTTAGGGACATTTTACTTGTGCCCAGAATATTAGATGTGTCAGGCTGCTATCCTAAACAGACTTACTATTAAACAGATATTGTATGTGTTAGGGTTCTCATATTTAAAAAAGTGAAAACCTGGATACAGTGTTTTTGCCCAAAATTTGAAGTTCTTAAGCTGTTTTTAAGAAAATTCACCAAAATTTACACTTCTGACATGTGTTGCCATATGTCCAGACCCTAGTGTGTGTGCATTTAGAAGGTTTCGCTGACAGTCTATTTTTTAAATTTTATTTATTATTATGAGGCACTTCCGGAAGCATACATTAATGGCTCACCTAGCACCAAGAGCCTGCCCCCCCACCCCGGCTACTTTTTAAAGAAACCACCTAGCCTGATAAAGAATTCTTCCTGCTCTATTTCACGGCATTTTGTTTGGCCTCACAAAGGTTTTGTCCTAATATGGGTGCTAAAACCTGTATCATTTAAATATTTTGAAAATTTCTAAACTCTGTACATATATTAAGAAATAAGGCAGTCCCTGTCTGCAGGCTCATAGTCGAGTACCAGAGGGGTTGGGGCAAGATGCATGATGCAAAAGAAAAAAGGAATTATGGAGTAGCCTGTTTTTTGTTGGCAGATGGATTTGCCATGATGGTCTTCCTGGCAGCCCTAGAACAGCTGGCAGTTGGAGCAGAGTCTTTTTGCGGAAATAACACCGGTTACCTCATTGCAAACCATTTCCCCGCCTTAACCTGTTTTCCAAACTGCCATTGCATCTGTGCGCTTTCTAAAGCATTTTTCCACCCAAAGCCTTATGAGAAATGGTTGAGGGAGTTGAAGAAGAGGAGGGGACTGAGATGTGATATGATAGCCACCTTCAAATATCTGAAGGGCTGTCATATGGAAGATGGAGCAAGCTTGTTTGCTGCTGCTGCCAAAGGGCAGGACCCAAACCACTCAGTTCAAACTGCAAGAAAGTAAACACTCGGAAAAACTTTCTGAGGGCAAGGGCTGTTCAACAGTGGAATGGACTCCCTCAGAAGGCGGTGGTTGGAGGTATTAAAACAGAGGCTGGATGGCCACCTGTCAGGAATTCTTTAGCTGGGATTGCAAGGGGTTGGACTGGATGACCTTTGGGGGTCCCTTCCAACTCTGTGATTCTATGAATTTATGCATCGTCCTTCCGGAACCTCCCTTATGGTTGTGTGCCCTACGCTGCTCAACAAGCTTCGTAAATGGTTGGGACCAGAAGCTCCCTTCTTTAGTCCAGCGGTGCGGGGAAACTTGCAGTCCGAGGACCGGATTGTCTTCTGGTCAGCCTTCCAGGGTCCACATGCCGGGGAAGGGGGGGCAGAGGCAAAAATAGGCAGAGCAGTAAGTGTGAATTTTTACCTTTGCGTAGCCGGCTAGTTCTCAGGACTCCCACATCTGTGTCCCATCCAGGCAAGCAAAAGGAATTTGTCCAAGTCCAAGGACATATTCCAGTCAGGCAAAACAACTCCAGGAGGGTGCAAGGCTTGGCCATGGAGGGGTTTGGGGAGAGCTCTGAGGGGCAAGCCAGGAGCTCTGGACGGCCGGCCCCTGACTGATTTGTGCCTTGGAGCACAAATCTTCCGTCAACACCATCGCTGAGGTAGTAGATAGCTCAACGAATATGTTGGCCTGGTGTGTGGCCGCTGGGCAAAAGGCAAATTCCATGCTAGGGATTATCAGGAAAGGAATTGAAAATTAAAGTGCCAATACTGTATCACAACGCCATTACACAAATCTACAGTGAGACCGTATTTGGAATAATACTGTGTACGGTTCTGGCTGCCTCACTTCAGAATTATTGTAGAGTTGGAAAAGGTTCAGAAAAGGGCCACGGAAATTTTCAAGTGGATGGAGAGTGACTCCCCTATGAGGAAAGGTTGTGGCATTTGGGGCTTTTTAGTTTAGAGAAAAGGCGGCAACATCGCAGAAGCTTAAAAAATGATACATGGCATGGAGCAAACGGACAGGCAAACATTTATTTCCCTCACTCATAACACTAAAATTCAGACATCCAACGAAGCTGAACGTTGGAAGATTTGGCACTGATAAAGGAAAGGACTTCGTCACGCGGTGCATAAGCTGTGGAACTCACTGCCACAGGGACAGTCACCAACCTGGATGGCTTTAAAAGAGGATTGGGCAAATGCATGGAGGGAGAGGGCTGTCGATGGCTATTCGCCATAATGCCCTTAACAGTCAAAGGCAGCCATGCTTCTGAATCCCAGTTGCTCCTCTGACGTTCTTATGAGGTGAGCTTTGCTCTCAGGGTGAATCCTTTGGTAACCTGCTTTTTCATCTCCTCACAGCTGTAGCCGGCTGGCCACCCGCACCCACGCACCCCGCCATCTTGGCCTCCTCCGCCCGTCCTCTGCCGCCTCTCGGGTGCCCTGGATGGTTACCATGGAGAACGAGCAGCTGCCAGCCCCCCCTCCGACCAGCAGCGCCACGGCAGCCACGGCCACCAGCAATGGACGCCAGGCAGGGCCACAAATCTCTGTGTACGGAGGGATCCCCGATCGCCAGACCGTTCAGGTAAGTGGAAGAGGGCGGAAAGGCCCTCCTGTTCGGAGGAGCTAAGGCAGATGGGGAGAAGACGCCCAGGCTTGAACCAGGATAATCCACTCCCTGCTTGCCTTTGTGTCTGATCCAGCTGAGGAGTTGTGCATATTGTATTGTTGTTTTATTACATTTACAGTATATCCCACTTTTCTCCCCCGTCTCCGTTTTGCCCTTGGCATACAAGGCGCTCCCTTTCTTCATTCAGTCCTCACAACAACCCTGTGAGGTAGGTTAGCCTGAGAGGTCAGCAACTGGCCCCCGAGGTTGCACCCAGGGAGATTCACGGCCTATGAGTGGGAATTTGAACCCTTCTCTCCCTGGTCCAACTCACTAGCCCCACAACCTTGACTCTCACTTATAGTAGATTAATACGCTGCCTTTCCCCCCATGTATCTCAAGGCAAAGTACTTGGTTGCCCCGTCCTGCCCCTTGTTAGTTTCTTTTCATCCTGACAACAGTCCTATGAGGTAGGTTAGGCTGAGAGATAGTAACTTACCCAATGTCCCCCAGTGAACCTTGTGGATGAGAAGGGATCTGAACCCCGGTCTCTCCTGGGTCCTAGCCCAGTGCTCTAACCACTACACCATGCTGCCTCTTGCAGATGTGGGAGCGTGTGGAAGCATAGGCAGCCTGGGCCATTTGGGGCTGTTCGAATACAAGAACATCTCTGATGGGTCAGGCCAATAGAGCCCTTGCAGCGTGGCAACCTGACTCCCATTCAGGAGGCCTATGCAATGCCTACTTACTTTCACACACACACACACACACACACACACACACACACACACAATATCAAGGAAAATCTGGACTATTGACTCCTGTTGTCATTGTTGTCATCCTCCTTATTATTCTATTTATTATGATTGATTTTTAAATCGTTTTCTAAACCACTGTCTCAAGTCGATTTACCTATAAGATATTTAAGAACAGTTAGAAACACAGAAAAACAACATAATCCATTTAAAACAAAGACTGATGGTAAAGACCCCTTTTTTTCCAGCTGGGAAAGCCGGTCAGAACAAAAACGGTTTCAGCTGTTTCCAGAAAGTGGAGCTAGTGGGCGCCTAGGGATGCTATTCCACAGGGCAGGGGCAGCCACACTAAAAGCCCTGCTCTGAGTTATTGCAGAGTGGACTGCGGAAACTCTCCCGCAAACTGCAGTGAGCTACTGGGTGTGTAAGGGATAATAAGGCGAGTTTGAACTCATTGAGCCTTTCCATGAATGAACCACCAAGAACTGCAGAATTGGCTGTGCTGTAATGTATGGAATCTGAACCGAATATTTTATTTACGCATCAATTTTATCTGGTATCGGTGAGGCAGCATCGCCCCCTAGTGGATCTTCGGGAGCAGTTGCATGTAACCTCTTGAGTGTGTGTGTGTGTTTGTCTCTGACTTGAGAGAACAGCTGATGCTCCATGCAAAATTAATGACCGAAGGGGATTTGTGCCTTGATGACTGTCAAATGCTGGACATTTGGGAGATAACCCATCCTAAGAGGAGCCTGCTGTGGTTTTCTCCTTCATGAGCTGCTGATCTTAGCATGCCTCCTGGTTGGGAGATGGCCACCTTGGAGCAGGGACTCGTTCAGGAGTGTAATGAGCAGCCTCCTCTGAGAGCAAATCGTTCTGCCATGTCTCTGGCTGAGCCATCTAAAAACCAGCCAATGGGCCAAACAGTTCTGCCCTGGAAGGAGGGTCACCTGCTGCCTCTCTCTCTCTCTCTCTCTCTCTCTCTCTCTCTCTCTCTCTTGTTTGCTTTGTTCTCCCAGTTTTAATTTAGTTATTTGGAAGTTTTGGTTGGTTGGCAACAGCTGTGGATTTTTTATTTTTTATTTTTTATCTGCCAACTGGAGGGATGCGAGTGGCGCTGTGGTCTAAACCACAGAGACTAGGGCTTGCCAATCAGAAGGTTGGTGGTTCGAATCCCCATGATGGGGTGAGCTCCCGTTGCTCGGTCCCTGCTCCTGCCCACCTATCAGTTCAAAAGCATGTCAAAGTGCAAGTACAGTGGTACCTCGGGTTACATACGCTTCAGGTTACATACGCTTCAGGTTACAGACTCCGCTAACCCAGAAATAGTACCCCGGGTTAAGAACTTTGCTTCAGGATGAGAACAGAAATTGTGTGGCGGCAGCGCAGCAGCAGCAGGAGGTCCCATTAGCTAAAGTGGTACCTCAGGTTGAGAACAGTTTCAGGTTAAGAACAGACCTCCGGAATGAATTAAGTACTAAACCCGAGGTACCACTGTTGATAAATAGGTACCGTTTCGGCGGGAAGGTAAACGGCGTTTCCGTGCGCTGCTCTGGTTCGCCAGAAGTGGCTTAATCATGCTGGCCACATGACCCGGAAGCTGTACGCTGACTCCCTCGGCCAATAAAGCGAGATGAGCGCCGCAACGCCAGAGTCGGCCACGACTGGACCTAATGGTCAGGGGTCCCTTTACCTTTACCTAAAGCGCTTCCCAGCCCAAATCTACCAAGGCAGTTTGCAGTAAGATGAAATAGTAGAATCATAGACTTGGAAGGTACCCACTAGGGTCATCTAGTCCAACCCCCTGCAATGCAGGAGTCGCAGCTAAAGAATCCCTAACAGGTGGCCACCCAAACTCTGCTTAAAAACCTCCAATGAAGTAGAGTTGGTCACCTTCCAAGGCTTTTAAGTCCCCCACCCCTTTTTAAAATAACAATAGTGGGGGGTTTTTCTTCATTTTCCGATACACAAAGAGAGCCTGCTTTTTCCTTAGCTTTGAAGTTTTGGATTAAAAATCCGTTTGAGATGGTTCGTTTACAAATGAAACAGCTTGGTCTTCCTGTGTGCAGCTGGGAGCAAGCAATGCCTGTCTCTCAGCCAGGATGCTGGGGAAAAGGCTTTGGATCTATGTTTAATAATGAGATTGGCCTGTAGGTGTCCATTTATTCAACATCTTTGTTTGGGTTGGGTAGAACCATAATGATAGGGGGTCCCTCCAAGAACCCAGAGTGCGTCCATCTTGCCTAGTACCATTAAACAAAATACCAGGAAAATGGTAGGAACTTGGTTTTGTGTGTGTGTATACATATACATATACATATACATATACATATACATATACATATATATATATATATATATATATATATATATATATATCCCCTCCTATATAGCTGTCCCAACCAGGAGCCTTCCTGGGTTTCAAACTATTTATTTCTCTGGTGGTTGTTTTTTTTTTTAAGGATCTGATTAAATACTGTATACAATTTCATTCTTCTCCAGTTTGTGCAGTCCCAGTTTGTCTAGATACACACCTGTGTTGTTAAAGGAAAACAAATTGCAGTCTCTCTTTAAAATGCCCCCATTTTTTTGCTCCTGAGCAGAGATCTTCTTTGTTTCCATGCTGTGTGGGTTTGATTCCCCCCCTCTCTTGGTTTTGCTTTCATCTAAAAATGGGAATTTCCTTTGGTCAAGGCTGCTTCTGGAGGTGGGTGGGAAGCGAGCCGCGCTTCGGATTCTCCTGCATCCTTGCAAGGTGCTGAATGGAAACTTTATCCTGGGCCGCCTCTCCAGCTCCCCGCCCCCCTTGCTCGTGGGGGTCGGAGGCCAAAGGCCAAGGGTCACCTTTGTCTTCACCCAGGGAGGCGGGGATTTCCTGGAGACAGCCTCTGGAAAGCGGGGAAATCTGGGGCCAGAGGAATTGGGGGCGTGGATGGCAGCAAGGGGGCTGGGCAGGAGAACTCCTTTCGTCCTTTGAGTATCATGTCCCCCAAAGCTGTGTGTTAGGATCTCCTTGTGCAAAGAGGCTCTTAGCTTTTGCTGCTGGGTCTGCCTGCCTCTTCACCCTCCTGGGCCACCCATCGTCTGAGGCCTCTCATCCCGGAGTCCTTGAAGAGGCCCAGCTGTCCTGGGTCTTCCCCACGGGGCGTAAGTACCCGCATTTTCTGCAAGAGCTTTCGACAGCTTCTCTGTCCAGAAGACTGCATGATTCTGGGGGGTCGAGAGGGTGGAATGGGGTCCCCTCCCTTGGCTTGGAAGCTGCCAGGGTCCTGCATTTCCCAGTTGGGGGGTGGCGAGCATTGGAAGCACAAATGTGATTCCCTGCCTGCTCCAAGAGAGTTTGTTTATTTCTTTTATTGCATTTATAGGCCATTTGTTTTTGCTCAAGGAGCTCAAGATGGCATATGTGGTGTTTTTTGCTGAAAGAGGCGGTGACTGGCCCCTGAGTGAGCTTCATAGCCAAGTGGGGATTTGAACCTTGGTCTCTCAGGTCCAAATTCTCAATTAAACCCCACAACAACGTTGTGAGGTAGGTTAGGCTAAGAGCGAGTGATTGGCCCAAGGTCATCCAGTGAGCTTCATGGCCAAGTGGGGATTTGAACCCTGGTCTCTCCCAGGTCCTATGAACAAAAGCGGTGTGTGTGTGTGTGTGTGTGTGTGTGTGTGTGTGTTCATGCCAGGCCACACCATCCTATGGAACTCTCTGCCACAAGATGGTCGAGATGCTGGGAAAAGGTTCTCCCCTCAACCCTTTCTTTGCTTTTGTTGCAAAGGCTTGCAACTGGTGCAGGGAAGTAGCTCTGTGCCCTAAAAGTGAGGGGGGGGGGTTGAATTGGCCTTCCTATTTTAAGCTCCACGGTATCTTGCAAATGGGGAAGGGATGGAGCCCAGTGATGGAGGCCCGGCTTTGCATGCAGAAGGTCCCAGGTTCCATCCCCCACTTCATCTCCAGGTAGAGGTGGGAAAGAGTCCCTACCTGAAATCTCGGACAGCCTCTGCCAGGCAGTGTAGACAGTACTGAGCTAGAAGGACCCAACAGTTTGGCTCAGTGGAAGGCAGTGTTGTGAACAAAATCAGCCCCTTTTCCCTTATGGGGTATCCAAGAGCCCATATATAGTCCTTATGTAGGTTCCCTATTGGTAGGAGAAAATAGCAGAGGCCAACCAGAGAATATTGAGAAGCAAAGCAGCTAGTAAGCCTGATCTTTATTGATCTGTTGCAACAGGGTGCTCCCCTCACACGCAGGAAAGGAGGAGGAACCCAGAACAATGGCGCGCAAGGCCTTATATAGACATTTTAAATTCCCTGCCCTGGAGCTCAAGACCACCCCTCCATACATCTTACATACATCACAGAAGGGGTGTAACCCAAGACCACCCCACACACACCTACATCACAGAAAAGGTGGTCTAAAACAGAAATTGGCCAAACTGCGGGAGGCGGTGGAAGACAGGAGGGCCTGGCGGACTCTAGTCCATGGGGTCAGGAAGAGTCGGACATGACTAAACAGCAACAACAAAACAGAAATCTGAGTGACTTGTTTATCTTGTCTGACAGGTTACCTCTTTAATGGTCACTTGATTGGATTGCCTGCTTACTTGATTAGATACCATGGGGAGCCTGGCCAGTCTTTTGTAATGATAAATATTCAGTAATGATAAATACTTAGTTCCTGAGTCAGGTTACAGGCTCACCCTATTCAAACACAGACATATCCTTAAGACAGGATTTGTGAAGGAAAAGACAATGGGGAGGCTTTTCCATTTTCCTTTGACCTTGCAGAAAAAAAACATTTGGTCAGTTTTGGGGACAGTTTGGGAATCAAGAATGGTTCCAGGTCGGTCTTCCTGTGCTGATCTACCATATGTACGTGCTTGGTTGGTACACTTATGAACATTTAACATATATCTAAGACCTCAAATTTCCTATCACAGCAGTTTCCTATGTACTCTGCCCACCAAATCATTGTTGTATCTTGCCAGGAGAGTTTGTGTTTGTGGGAATTGTAGCATTGTAGAGTTGGAAGGGAACCAAAGGGGCAACCCCTGTGTGATTCTCTCCTTGATGAGGGGTTATAAGGGTGGGAAAAGATCATGGTCCCCCAAGCCATTTATGTTGATGCTTCCAGGGGAGGAAGGTTTATTACTGTTATTGTTGCAGAGCTAAAGATCCAGGTTGTTTGTGTAGCTGTGTCTATGGCTTTCTTGCCTGCTTGCTTGTTGCTTGTGTTTTGTGGGGGTCACTTGTGAAGTATATCACACACACACCCCCGGGGTGGGGTGGGAGGAGGCTGGGAAAGTGTGTCCTCAGCTTTGGCTGTGTTTCTGGGTTGAAATATGTCCCATTCGCACCTTTGGCTCTCTAGTTAAATTGCCGCTTGGTGCGTGTATTTTGCATTGAAAAAGCTGCTTGGCTCAGAATTCAGCATAGCGAGGGTCTTTGTTTTCGTTCTGGTTTAATTTTTGAGGCAAGTTTCTAGTCCTCTTTATGTCTGCAAAGGCTGGTTTGTAGGCGGCAGCTGCGGATATGGAGATGAAATTGCAAAAAGCCAGAAAGAGGTTTGGGATGGGATGAAGTAGCCTGTTTTATTTGCTCAATTCTGCGCCTCCCCTTATCCCATAGTGATGCCCCAAATCGGCCATGTCAGGCAGCCTCTGTAAATAGATGGAGAAGCATCCTGTTCTTACAGTGGCCAACCAGATGCCCCAATTGGGAAGCCCACAAGCAGGACCTGAGTACAAAGATTCAAAAGCATTGCTGCCTCTGACCATGGAGGCAGAGCAGAGCCATTGTGGCCACGGACAACCTTCTCCATGAATTTATCCCATCCTCTTTTAAAGCCATCCAAGTTGGTGACCCTCACTGCCACCAGTGGGAGGGAGTTTCCTAGTTTAACTACGTGCTGCATAGAGAAGTCCTGTCTTTTTACCTGTCCTGAAACTTCCGACATTCAGCTTCATTGGATGTCCACGGATTCTGGTGTGATGGGAGAGGAGAGGGAGAAAACCTTTTCCCCCTCCACTTTCTCGGTGCCCTGCATCCTCTTACACACCTATAGCATGTCCCTTCTTCCTTGGCTTTAAAGGTAAAACCTTCAAATATTGTCACCCTTTCGGGCATTGTACCCTGTGATAAGAATTTTAAGGTCTTAAAGTCTTGACAGGCTCTAGGGTTGTGCGCTCATCTCACTCTAGAGGCTGGGAGCCAGCGCTGTCCGCACACACTTCCGGGTCACATGGCCAGCGTGACAAGCTGCATCTGGCGAGCCAGCGCAGCACACGGAACACCGTTTACCTTCCCGCCAGTAAGCGGTCCCTATTTATCTACTTGCACCCAAGGGTGCTTTCGAACTGCTAGGTTGGCAGGTGCTGGGACCGAGCGACGGGAGCGCACCCCGCTGCGGGGATTCGAACCGCCGACCTTTCGATTGGCAAGTCCTAGGCGCTGAGGCTTTAACCCACAGCGCCACCCACGTCTTAGATATATATTAAATGTTCGTAAATGTACCAACCAATCACGTACATAGATCAGTACAGGAAGACCGACCTGAAACCATTTTTGATTCCCAAACTGACCAAATGTTTTCCCTGCAAGGAGGGAGGGGGGTCAGGGAGCCTTCGCATTGTCTGAGGAATTGAGTAATCAGCATTTTAATTGGTGACAGACTATCAGGAAAGACAATCAGGAAAGGCAATCAGATAACCCAGCAAACAGGAAAAACAACATTCAAATTTCTGTTTTAGACCATCTTTTCTGTGATGTAGGTATGTGGGGGGTGGTCTTGGGTTACACCCTTTCTGTGATGTATGTATGATGTTTCTGGGGGTGATCTTGGACTCCAGGGTGGGCAATTTAAAATGTCTATGTAAGGACAGGCACACCTTGGTTCTGGGTTCCTCCTCTTTACCTGCGTGTGAGGGGAGCACCCTGTTGCAACAGATCAATAAAGATCAGGCTTACTAGCTGCTTTGCTTCTCAATATTCTCTGGTTGGCCTCTGTTATTTTCTTCTACCAATAGGGAACCTACATAAGGACTCTACATGGGCTCTTGGATACCCCATAAGGAAAAAACTGCAGATTTTTGTTTACAACAACTCCAGAACTGTCTGCCATGCCCCTGGAGCTCTGTGGGGTGCTTGTTTTGGGTGCACATAAGTCTTTCTTTTTAAAAAAGGAAGCTGCCGAGGAACTTTTTTTTTATCTATTGCTTTAGCATTATTGTCCCCCCTCCCCCAGCAAGGAAGGGGCTGTGGGGAGTGCCCAGAAGGTTTGCTTAAGACTCCCTGGGGTATCCATGAATGCTGGCAGAGGGCAGAAGTGATGGATGGAGGATTTCGTTCCTTGCAGGCAGCTTAGAAATTCTCTGCAAGGTCAAAGTTCTCAAGACCCTTGCTGATGCCGGTTAACCTTTGACCCCTCCCCCCCCCAAAAAAACTGCTCCTTTCGGTGGAAGCTTGGCAGTACTATGAGGTATTTAAACTCCCATCCAAACCTTTATTCTGTCATTCTCAAGATGATAGATAGATAGATAGATGATAGATAGATAGATAGATAGATAGATAGATAGATAGATAGATAGATGAAAATATATTGGATCTGCATTATTATGACAAAATATAAACTGTTAAGAAGTATAAAAGGAAATAATAAAAATAATTAATAACATGAGTCTTGCTTATACAGGTTCAAGCCATTCCGTATATAGATATCTATATATCCACACACACACAGTGTATTGGCTTCATATTTTCGTAGCTGTAACAAACTTTTTTTTAGGTTGGTGGTACTCTTAATTTTATTAACAGGAGTGAATATCCCACCCTTTCTATTTTATAGAGCAAGTGTGAGGATTCCAGTCTCTTTGCAAATTTTGTAGTTTCAAGTGTCTCGATTTATTTATCAGCTCAGTAAAGAGGTCTCCCTCCAGTGTGAATATCCTTGTTTTTATATTCTGCGATGTGTGTCAGTGAGAAGGTTGCTGTTTTCTGTTGCACTCAAGTCGTCCTTGATTACCCTTTTAAATGTGAATTTCAAACTTGCTTAGGGTTTTGTTGTTGTTTTGCAGTTTTAATGTTTTGATGATTTGCACTTCTCAGTGAGATCCTACTGTGCTGTCTTGCTTGTGGAGCAAACTTCCTGCTTGTGCAAACAGGGTGTCTCCTATTTCTTCCGCCCCCCCCCCCAACCCCCTGGAGAGTTTTGGAACCCATCAGATTTGTCGGCTCAATGCTGGAGCTCGCCTTAAATGTTCTAATGCCCTCCTGGATCAGTGATCTTGGTGGTTTTTTAGAGTGTGTGTGTGTAGTTTTTCATTAATGTAACATCAACATTGCAAAAAAATACAAACAAAAAACCCCAAATGTTACAAAACGTAATACAGGAGCAATACAGAGGTTGCATTTTCAAAATAAAGGTAGAACAGATAATGGAGATAGATAAAAGCAGAAAAACACAGCAGGAAAGCCAAATTTCACTATTTGGTTGTATTTGGCACGTAAGAAATGGAATTCCACAAAACAGTGCAGAGATTTCTGAGGTTTTCCTCACTCTTAGAAGCACATAACTTGACAGTTCTTTTCTCTGCAGTAGTCTGAGTCCACATATTCTTGGGCAGCAATATGAGGTCTAAGTTTTCTTTCTGGGGCAAATTTGTTTTCATACTTTTTGTTTTGTAATTTTATACTGAATGAGTGTGTGTGTGTGTGTGTGCACGCATAATAATTCTTAAGCATCCTCCACATAAATCTTTTCTGAGCATAAAAGTGCCTCCAGCTTTTAGCTTGCAGGGCCAGGGGGTGGGATTTGTGCCCCCCCCAACCCAATGTGTGACAGTGAGAAGGGCCACAGAAAGATGGGATGCATCTCTCCTCTCCTTCCACCATGTGGCAAATTGCTTTGAATGTAGATTACATGCTGCTTTCACGCCTGGTGTGGTAATGCTTTCCTGGGGCTTGAATTTCCCAGACTCTATTCACCCCCCTTATTTTTTCTGTGGGGGTGGGAAACCGTTTTGCCCACAGCTGCCTTTGCACTTAACTCCCCATCCCACATGGTGTGCACACAGCCTTTTGGGGAGGGTCCCTTAGCTCATTGGAGTTGCACACTTTCCCCACCCTGGAGTCATTTTCGGTTCTAAAAGGATCTTGGGTTGCTGGGCTGGGAAAGATTTCTGCCTGTCTCTCTGCCTGGGACCCTGGAGAGAGCAGCTGTCTGTCAGGGTGGCCACAATGCTCAGATAGACCAATGGTGTGACTAAATATGCCATGGTTATTATGATATTTAGAACCCGCCTTTTGCCAGCTGCAGGAACCCCCTCCCAAACACATTTAAAAGGCTGTAGATCAGAATGCAGAACCAGCGAGGTTAACAGCAAAAAGATTATAGAGACCAAAATGGGGGAAAATTCATCAAGGACGGGAGACCTTTTACTGAATATTCAAAGAGTTACTAAGTGAGATGAAAACATGAGCAGGACTCAAATACGAGTGGCGGCATTCATTATTAAGATACATAGGTTAAAATGGATGTATGGAATAGCGTATGGGAAATATACAGCATTCAGGGGTGATATGAAAACCATGGAAGGGGAGGACGGGAAGTGAATGGATAAAGTAAATTTAGGTCTATGTTAAAAATTTGCAAAGCTTTTTTTTGGGGTGTGTGTGTGAAAAATATAAATAAATAAATATAAGGTCAAAATCAGCCAAAAATCCTTCTTCCTAGGGAACTTTGGGAATTGTATCTTCAAGTGGGTCTCCTAACAACGCTCAGCATCCTTAACAAACTCCAGCTCCCAGAATCCTCTGGGGGAAGAAGCCATGACTTTTGAAGTGTCTTCATAGTTCTTTAATCTTAAGGTGTGAATGTGACCTGTTTCCCCTTCACACACACCCAGAGGGGCGGGTGGTAGTTAACCCTTTCCCTTCCCAGCTGCAGCTCAGATAAAGAATTCCTCTCCGCCCTGCCCCTCCAGCTGCCTCTTGTTTGGGTCTTTGCCTCTCAGCTTGTTCACGGCCTGCTGTCCTTCTCTCGCCAGGTGATCCAGCAGGCCTTGCACCGCCAGCCCAACACAGCCGCACAATACCTGCAGCAGATGTATGCCGCCCAGCAGCAGCACCTCATGCTCCAGACGGCAGCCCTGCAGCAGCAGCACCTCAGCAGCACCCAGCTCCAGAGCTTGGCTGCCGTCCAGCAGGTAGGCCTTTGGGGCTCGTGGGAGAGGGCTGGAGGGAGTCCTGCTCCAAGTGGAATCCTCTGGGCAAGGAAGGTGGTCATTTTGTTCTATTGCTTTAGCCAGGATGTTGTTTATTGATTATAACTCGGCTTTTAATGCCATCCTTCCGGACATCCTCATTAAAAAGCTGACTGACATGAACCTTTCTCCTACCATCTGTGACTGGATTAAAGACTTTCTGATAGATTGGACACAAACAGTGAGGATTGGGCATGTGACATCTAATTCCTTAAAAATCAGCACTGGCACACCACAGGAATGTGTGCTCAGTCCCTAGCTGTATTCATTGTATACATACGATTGTGCATCATCTGACCCGTCTACTGCAATTATTAAGTTTGCGGATGACACCACCATAATGGGTTTAATAACAGGTGGAGATGAATCAGTGTATAGAGGAGAGGTCCAAAAAAATATCTACATGGTGCCTAGGGAACAACTTGCACCTAAATATCAGCAAGACAAAGGAGATGGTGTTGGACTTTCAGTGAAAGAGAGGAGAACTAGCCCCACTGTACATCGGGGAGGGCTGTGTGGAGAGAGTCTCTTCCTTTAAATTCCTAGGAGCTTATCTCAGTGAAGACCTTACTTGGAAAATCAATACAACCCAGGTGGTTAAGGAAGCCCAACAGAGACTCCATCTCAGAGTATTGCGAAAGACCGATGTCACTCAACATTTGATGATCTCCTTCTACCAGTCCATAATAGAAAGTGACCTTTCATAATGCATCACGGTGTGGTAGGCTGGTTTGATATCAACTGATAGGCAGTGCCTACAGAGGGTGGTGAATACAGCACAAGATATTATGGGCTGTCCTGTGATTCCACTGGATGACATTGCGGAAGAACGTTGCCTCAGAAGAGTGAGGAAAATTCTCAGGGATGATTCACACCCTGGCCGGCCCTCGGGCAGAAGATATGGAAGCATGATTAGTCACACCAACAGGGTAAAGATAACAACAGAGCAACTGACTTTTGGGTTTGGTGGGTGTGCGTCAGTAAATGAGGGGAATTAAGACTAAGAGAGCTGAGTGGGGGGTGCATGTGTAATCTCACTGTATACAAGTTGTACAAGTGACAATAAAGTATTTCAACTGTTAAATGCATAATAATTAAATTAACCAGGCGTTGGGCTAGACAACCCTTGGGGTCCAATTCCAGCTCTACAATTCTATGATTGATTACATAATAGCAAAGGGCCCCTCCAGACTGGCGAGCTGTTTTTCTTTCAGCATGTATTTGATGCATGTAATGGACATCAGGAAGCCACCTTTGTTTGGTTTTTTTTATCTTCACGAGATTTTAAAAAATCGTCATCTTATCAACTGGCACTGATACAGGTGCCACATAGGGTTCTGCATTTGTAAGAAACCTATCTCTTAGTGTGGTGGCGCCCACACTTTGGAACTCCCTGCCTATTGACCCCAGGCAGGTGCCTTTGCCATCCTCTTTTAGGCAGCTGCAAAAAACCATTTTTGTTTCACCAAGCCTGTTCAGGTATATAGAAGCTGACATGTGCTTTAATCTATTTTTTAGTTTATCTTTGATTTTAACCATTCTTTGAATTTATTACATATCTGTTTTCGAGGCTGGTTTTGTTTATAATTTGATTGTTTCATACTTTCTGTGAACTGCTTTGTGGTTCTTACGATTGAGCAGCATATATGAAATGGAAACAAATAACTTTTTTAAATGCAAGAATAGTACATGAGCAGTGGATCATTTATACTGGGTCGTTCACACGTCTGCATTGCCGTTCTTATTAATATTATTAATGATAAGAATAGTGATTTCATTTGTCAGTTCCTTTGTGCAACGAAAGGTCTCAAGGCGCATTGGCAAAATAAGGTACAACATGTCATTTATGTTCATTACGATTTTTAAAAATTTCCTTTTATAGTGTCTCCAAAACTGACACAAACAGGAGGGGAGAGGGCTCTTGCAGATTTCACATTGGGGCATCTGTTGGTTCAGGATCCTGGACTAGATGTGCCCCCTTTGGTCTGATCCAGCAAGCTCTCTTCTTACATTCTGACCCTGGGAAGGTCCCAGGTTCAAGCCTTGGTATAGGGCTGGGAATGCCCCACACCAGAAAGCCTGGAGAGCCTCTGCCGACCGGTGAAGTAAATGGGCAAATGTTCTTATCATAGAGTCATCTAGTCCAACCCCTCCCCCCACATTGCAGGAATCACGGCAATTTGGATTCAGTATGTCTGATTTCTGCTTTATCCCCCCTCTGCTTGCCCTTCCAGGCAAGTCTGGCAGCCAACAGGCAGAATACCTCGTCCAGCAACAATGGGCCCACGCAGACCCCGCCCCAGCAGTCCACGGTAAGCCTTGAGTCTGCCCCTCTCTCTGCAGGGCTGCTGTGGGGGTTTCCGTTGCCCCACAGAGCTGGGGCCTTATGCGCTCCACTTTTGCTGGTGCAGATGGGTCTGTCCCCATCTCCTCTTCCATGCCATCATCCAGATTCACTGCACCACTTTCTGTCTTTCCTCTCCTCCCCCCCACCCCCATCCCAGATAAACCTGGCGACGTCCCCAGCTGCCGCCCAGCTGATCAACCGGGCCCAGGGTGTGAACTCGGCAGCCGCCTCTGGCATAGCCCAGCAAGCCGTACTCCTGGGCAACGCCAGCAGCCCCACGCTGACCGCCAGCCAGGCCCAGATGTACCTGCGGGCTCAGATGGTAAGTTGGCAGAGCATCTTGAATCCCCTGTTTGTGCCAGCTGGGTACCTCCAGGGGAGCTGACAGCTTATTGGGAGATGGTGTGTGCCTTACTAGTACATCTGGGGAGGCTCTGGGAAGGGAACATCATCCTGGTGGTGCTGAAACAACCTTGCTATTTTGGGTACCACCCCGGCGGTTCTTCTGCCCATTCTACACCAGCCTGAGCATTTAATTTTTTTATTTAATAGAATTACACACCACCTGTCGGTTGAAAAAAGAAATACCCTCAAAAGCTATTTACAATGAGAATTAAAAAAAAGAAAAGAAAATGATCAGTAGAAAACAGTTCTTTAAAATGTTCAAAAGATAAAAGCAACAATAAACTAAAAACAGATTAAATCTCACATCTACATTCCTGGGGAGGATTGCTGAAACAAAATTGTTTTTAGTAGACGCTGGATAGAGTACAACGAAGGTGCCTGGCTGACATCAATAGATAGGGAGTTCCAGAGGGTAGGGTCTGCCTCTCTAAAATATGGCTTCCTTAACAAATGTGGGTATTACGGGGTACAAGTAACAGTGCCAGCACCGCAGGAGTAAGGCAACCTCACAGGTAAACTGGTCCCAGGTTAAGGGTTTTATATACTAATACAGTGGTACCTCAGGTTACAAACACTTCAGGTTACAAAAACTTCGGGTTACAGACTCTGCTAACCTGGAAGTAGTACCTTGGGTTAAGAACTTTACCTCAGGATGAAAACAGAAATTGTGCGCTGGTGGCGTGGCGGCAGTGGGAGGCCCCATTAGCTAAAGTGGTACCACAGGTTAAGAACAGTTTCAGGTTAAGAACGGACCTCTGGAACGAATTAAGTTCATAACCAGAGGTACCACTGTAGTAATACCTTGAACTTTGCCTGGTAGCAAATCGGCAACCAGTGTAGATTTCTGAGTGTGGTTGTTATATACTGAGAAGGCCTCACTTCTGTCAGCAACCGTGCTGCAGCATTCTGCACTAAATGCCGCTTCCAGATCTAGCACAAGAGAAGGCCCACATGGTGTGCAATGCAGTAATTCAGGTTTTCCTGCGGTTTTGATGTGATGGTGGTATGGAGAAGGTGGTGGAGGGCGTCGGAATTGGTTCCGAATCTCTCGAGAGTATGGTTTTGCAGTGAGGCCCATTCAGAAGTTCCCATGCACAGACTGTGGCTCCCTTCATGTGGCAGTTTATTCCATTTTCCCAACTTTCCCCTATCAGTTAATTTCCTTGATACATATGAGCTTTCACATAAGAGCACGTTTAGCTCTTATTTCAGTGCAATTTGCTTCGGGGGGGGGGACAATTTGCAAATAACACAGAAATGAGTGCTAAGCTTACACTGTATTCCACCATATTTCTTGAAGTGGCTCAGATATAATGCAGAAATTAACAGTTGGGAAAATGCTCTTAAAATGGAATAAACTGTGGTTTGAATTTGGACAGTGAGCCTCTATTTTTAGATGTGGAACATGCACACACTAGGTGTTTTTTTTTTAACCTATTCAGTATACTCCAATTCTGGCATATATTTTTTAAAAAAATATGGTCACACTTTGATAATGGACAAAACTATGACCTCTCTAGTTACCCTTGCAAATGTGTTGCCTTGCAAAGTGTTGCAGTATATGCTTTCCTCTTCCCCTTACAGTCTGCTCCAGGAGAAATTCCCCCCTCCTGTGTCTTACTGAAGCAGCTAATAGCTTTTTGCTGTTTTTGCTTCCTTTCCTGGGTGAGGTGGCATCTTGGTTTGTAAACTTAAGAAACACTGCACATCCCAAATACACAACTAAGGTGGTCTGTGAAAAATCTGTTTCTGATTTTAAGCTCCATTGTATCACCTTCCTGGAAAAATATAAGAAATAAGCATATGCGTTTTGAATCCCTATTCTTCATTCCTGCTTATCCGTTTGGCGTAACTTTGGAAAGAGTGTCCCAAAGTTCAGAGGCAACCACTTTATTTATACATAATATGAAAGTATATACCGCTATGCACAAAAAATATTTGAGGAGTTTACAACAGTAGTACCTAAAAACCATAGAGTAAGACCTATATTTAAAAAGTTGAAATTGGAAATCAGCTATTATGGAAACATGTATTCTTAACTGCCTGCATAGACGTGATGGAATAGAAAAGTATTCAGCAGGCATTTACAAGTTGTAGCAGAAGGCGCTTGCCGAATCTCTAGTGGCAGGCAGTTCCATAGGACTGGGCTGGTGACACTAAAGGCTCGGTTTCTCATAGTTGTCAAACGAGATCCGCAAAATCAGGAAATGGCCAACAATGCTCCAGTAGATGATCTCGGTGATCTAGCTGGGATAAAGGTTTCGGGCGATCCCTGAAGTACGCTGGATCTAAGTGGTTCAGGGCTTTGTAAATTAAGACAAGGACGTTGAACCTGGCCCCCAACGCATGGAGTCCTTGAGCATGCTCCTTGGTGCATCCCTCCCCTCCGTCCCGCATGGTTGTGGTTTCCTGGGGCTGCTCCCCCCCAGCCCCCCCCACGCTGTGATCTCTCTGCTGGGACGGCAACGGGTGATGTATAAGGGGACCCGTTTCCTGTGATTTCCAGGCTCAGCAGAGTAACCTTGTGCAAGTAGCTAGGAGCCTAGGCCGTGCTCTCCCTCTCTCCCCGCAGCTCATCTTCACGCCCACGGCCACGGTTGCTGCGGTGCAGCCTGAGGGGGCCACCACCACCCAGCCATCCACCACCACAGCTCAGGTAAGAACCAGGAGGGTGAGGGTCTGGGTGTGTCTCTGCGGTTTTAGCAGGGAGAAAGAAGGGCAGGGAAGCCACAGCTCACTGTTTTAAGGCGCATGATTTGCAGGCACAAGGTCTCAGGTTCAACCCCCAGCTTCTGGAAGACCCCCCCTCCAGGTGCAAAACCTTGGGGCACTGCTGCCGGTTGGTATAGACAGTACTGTAGGCTCTGTGGGTGTACCATGCTTCTGCAGATGAGCTCTTTTCGTCTCCCATCTTGTTGCAGGTACAAAACTCATCTCTCCGCACCCAGCAGGCAGCCACTCAGGGGCTGGCTCCCTCCCTGAGCCAGCAGCTCCCCACATTGGCCATGAAGCCCACCCCGAGCAACAGCAGCCACTCCACCTCCTCTCCAGCTTCTCAGGGCAAGACGGCTGGGCAGGCTCCCGGCGGCAAGGCAGGCGTCTCCGAACACGCCCCGGAGCATCTTCGGAAAGGAGAGGGGGGTGGCGGAGGTGGCAGCAGCAGCGGGGGAGCTGGGAATCTGGACGGGCGGGGCGGCTCCACAAACCGGACGGTGACCTCCTCCACGACTCACCCGCTCATTGCCCCAGGTGAGGCACTGGCCCTGTCTCCACTGGACTGGGCCACAGGGTGGGGGGCAGAGCAAAGTTGGGGATGTGGAGTAGCAGAAGGGGGTTGTCGGCTGCCCCCTTGCCCTGCTTCTGGGGCTGGGGGTTTCTTTTTGAGAACCACACCCAAATGAGGGGTGAGTGAGAAATCATCTAGAGTTGACTCTTTAAAAAAAAATTAAAAATCGACAATTTCATAAATACCAAAACATGGTAAATTTTTCTTTGTTTTCCCCCCGAATCCCCCTCACGTTTTCCATTGTTTTTAATCCCCCCCCTTTCTGCATCCTACATTCTCTCATGGTTATGTCATAACCACCATAAAATAATCTCTTAATTCCTACTGTGGCTCATAGTTCGAATCCTGCTCGTGAATTCATCATACTATAATATTTCTTAAGCCGACTCTTTAAGGCAGCCTTTGCCAGGCCAGATACCTTCCAGATGTTTTGGGTGGCAACGGATGGGAGTCGTTGCCCAGAATGTCTGGATGGGATGTGGATTGGTAAAGGCTGTTCCAAGGAACTTGGTGACTACTTCTTGTGCTTATTAGTAACTGGCTGGTGATTATATTACTATATTTTCCAGAATTCCATGTGAGATGGCTCAGTTGGTAGAGCATGAGACTCATAATGTCAGGGTCACACGTTTGAGCCCCATGTTGCACTAAGGATTCCTGCATTGCAGGGGCTTGGACCAGGTGACCCTTGTGATCCCTTCCAACTCTGACTCTAAAAGGGGTTGATTGTTAAACCACTCTGGGAATTGTCACTTCTGTAGGGGTCTCCTAGCAGCTCTCGGCAACTCTGGGGCTAAGAGTTTCTCTCCACTTTCGCTGTTTATGGTAGCTCCTGACTCACTTTATAGCTCACCGATTTTGCTTTGCTTCCTCCTGGAGTGTTTTCTCCTGGCTGGGCTGCGTCCTTGAACTCTGATCATGCTCCTTGCTCATCTGGATGCTAGCTAGAGAGGGGTCTATGAAGATGTAAATCTGCAGAAATTTTCAGCTCTCGGGAGTTCTACGCATGGACACTGGCATGAACCGCAGTTGCCTCCACATGGAAAACCTTACAGGGCTCGCGGCTTTCCCTTTAGCATAAAAATTTGTGGAGTTTAACATTTGCTAAACTCACATGCTGCTAGAGACAGGAGGGACCTTGAAAACGTCTATGATGTTTGGTGGGATTTTATCTTGTATACCACAAATGCAGAAACACAGGACTCATCTAACCACAGGACAATGAGAAATCAAGGTTTCCAAACAGTCTTAAGTACTTTTCTAACTTTATATTAAGTGGATATATTACACTGTGGTTTTTTTATTCTGTTATTTTTATTAATTCATTTTTATCTCACAGAAGCAAATCAAACAGGTTGATACTCATTTTTTATTACCAATTTGTTTGATTTCCTCCAGTAAAAATAAAACTGATGGCTTGAGAAAACTGGGTCCACAGTAACTCTGACTAACCTATTAAAAAAACAACAACATATGGACCAGGTTTATGGGGAAAATGGCATTTTATTGGAATGAGAAGTTCCGTTACAGTGTCCAACCTTATGCTGCTTTCAACCTGCTGATACAGTATTTCTTTGTGTTATTTATCTTTGGCTTATTTTGATGATGATGATGATTTAAAGGGCATCAGGAGTGGCATTAGTTAACTGGCTCCTTTCTCCCCTCCAGCGTATTCCCAACTGCAGACCCACCAGCTGTTGCAACAGCAGAAGCCAATCCAGCACCAATTTGTGATCCAGCAGCAGCACCCACATCAACCTCTCCAGCCCAGGCCTCCGCAGCTGCAGGTCCCCCCTCCGCCGACCCCCAGCCTTGGGGCGCCCCCCAGCCTGCAAGCCCAAGGGCCCTCGCAGAACCAGGCGCCTGCTACCAGCCTGCCAGCTTGCCAGGCCCCCAGCCAGCACAAGCCTGCTGCCAGCCAGCCCTCGCAGCAGCACACCCCGCATCCCCCTGGGCCCCCAGCGCTGGGGGCCCAGAGGCTGGAAGGTGGCTCCCCAGCCAGACCCGCCGGCTGCCCCAACCACGCCGGCCAGCGCAAGTTCCAGCACGCCTCGGCCGTCATCCTGCAACTGCAGCCAGCTGTTGGGACGGTGAGTTGGGCCTCTGGGGGGCATTCATTTTGGGGTGAGGACTGGGACAGAGAGGTGGAACTGGATCCTTTCCCCCTCCCCCCAGTCTTTCCTCCCAAGGCAGGCACCTGTCCATCACCTACCTGTCACTAGGTGATGACTCAAAAGGGGCTTGTCTTTTGGGAACCCACTTGCAAGTGGTTTTGATATAAGCTGCTTGCAAACAGGCTTCAGAGCGATGGCAAGCTGCTTTGCATGCGGGATGGGTGGCCGTGGTTTGGGCAACAGCCCCATGGACCAAATTCAGAACTCTTGTCAGGCCTGTGCAAGCCTCTGGGCTGGAAGTGCCCCACCCTCGCCTCAGCCCATTGCAAATCTCACAAAAACATCCCAGAGCAAGGGGAATGTCTTGGGTGTGTTGGGCAAACCCTGACTCCTTTTTTAGCTTTGGGTTTCCTCCTTGACCCCAGAAAGCCTCAGTCTGTTCTTCCCCTGATCTAACAGAGCTCTTCTCATGGATGTTTGTTGTGATAGTGGAGCCTTCGCATCTGTGGGCAGCCTACCTCTGAATACCAGATGATGGGGAACAACAACTGGAAGCCTGTGGGCTTCCCCCTTTAGGCATCTGTTTGGCTACTGTGAAAACAGGATGCAGGACTTAGGCCCTTTTTGGCCATGTTCCATGAAAGCAGTGTGTAGTATAGGAATACAATACAGTACCAAAAAAGGGGGGGGGGGAAGTAAGTTGTAAAAACAATTAAAACATTCCTACAGAGTTACAATTCTTATTTCATTAATGACTGGGTCATGCCTCGGGGAAGGCTATGATGCTGAGACGCCTGTCTAAGTTCAGCTGGGCATGGATTCCAGAGGGCTTGAGATGTGGCACTAAAAGCCCAGTTTTTAGTACAAACGAAGTGCACCTCTGTTCTGATGTCCTTGCTTTGATGACGTATGGGTCTTTGATCCTGCTCTGGGTGAGGCCACCCACTTGCTCAAGGAAACCAGCCATTTGGGGAGAGCTGCTTGACCCGTTAACTCTGAGGGGGTTGCTGCTTCCACAGGGGCTCCTCTCCACACTTGATGTTCTGCCTTTGGCAGCCTGGTGTGAATACTGTCCCAGTAGCCAGGCCCCTGGCAAGCTGGGGTGGGGGGGTGCCCCCTGAGTTGCTCCCCACTCCAGATCTCCTGTCTGCTTGTCTCCCGCTATGGTTAGGGAGTGACACTTCTCTGCAAAGTACTAAACACTCTGACGGGCAAAATGCCTGCAAAACAACAGTGCATCTAAGCCTGCAGTTTCAGGGGGTTGAGGTTATGCTCTGCCCGTGGCAGGTCCCGGGTTCAGTTCCCGTCAACTCCAGCAAATAGACCTCTGCAGCAGGGCAAGCAGGGGCCTCTTATTTCCCCCTGCTCTTGATGTTTTCCTCCCTCGCTTCTCTCGTCCTTCCTCTGCAGCCGCCACTCAGCAACCAGGAGAATTCCAGGAAAGACCCGTTTCCTGCAGAGAAGCCCCCGGCAGAGTCACGAGTCACCCAGCCCCTACTCCCACCCCAGAGCGCCTTGACGACGCCACCCCTGGCAGCCCCTCCTGAGCAGCAGGCCTCTGAGGGCACTGGGACCACTCCGCCTCACGGTAAGGGGTCTTTTTGGGGGGAGGAAAATGTGCTGCCTGTGTGTGTGTGTGTGTGTGAGAAAATCTTTGCGGCCCTTCCTCTGCTGCAGGGTTGCTTTAAAAGGAACCGGAGAGGTGTGTTTTTCTTATTACAATCTCCAGCTGGAGGAAGGAGCAGGTTGTCAAACTCTACTTGCCTCTGCCTGCAGCAATGCTTCTGAATCCTAAGGAGTGCTTCTGAATAGGCAGTCAGGGGCAGAGTGGTGCTGTACGTTCCTACCTGTTGTTGTGGGGTTATGAGGGCTGCTCCAAATCGTGGGCAGTTTACAATGATGGCTCCAAGGGAGCCTCTGTGTTCAGGAGCAGTCTATCTCTGAGTACCAGTTGCAGAGAATCAAGCAGTGGGGGAGCATGCTATTTGTTGGCTGCTGTAGAAAGTGGTATCCTGGATGAGACAAAGCCCTCTTTGTCGGATCTTTTTTTAAAAGACAGGTGAATTCTACAAGCTGAATTAATTGATATATATTCTGTGTGTGGTTTGGCTTAACGTCGTTCTTATGATTTGGTTGATTGGGAAAGGGGCACACTGCTGGGGAGCACCCCAAACCCTCGGATCTTCTCCCTGTGCCAGAAGGTGTTGGAAACCCTACCTGCCCCCAACTACTAAATTTTTTCCCTCTCAGAGTTTTATTGTTGCTGATCTCAGGGACTAGAAACTTGCCTCTTGATGAACGTAAAAGATAATCAGAGTATTCTTTGAGATTAAACCCCCCCCCAAAAAAAAAATTCTGGAAGTGCACGGAATGGATGTTGACCCTGGACTGTATGGAATCCTTAGGGAGATACCACCTAGTTCAGAAACATCTATGCCTTCTTCTCTGTGGATGATGGCAGCTGTAGTCCAAAATACCAGGAAGGCAACAGGTTGATTTACATAGAGATGGTTGGAACTCTTTTCTCAGACAATCTTGAAATTCAGCTTCCCTCTTGAAAGATCAAGTTTCTAGTCCCCTGGCTATGGAAATGTGCGGGTGGCATTTTGTGCATTCTTGGAAGACGGTTGTTGTTGAGGAAAGGGGAGCTGCGCTGATGATCCAGGGGCTGTTTTTTTAGTGTTCTGAGAGACACATTTTCCATTTCCCCCACCCCACTCGAACATGCACATTCATGAAAAATAAGCTGTAAAAACTGAAATTTCCTTAGCTTGCCCCACCTGGTTCTACCAGGAGAACTGGTTTAGGCTTCCCGAGGGGACCTGGAGACCCAAGTCTCATGAGAAGTTGAGTGTGTTTAGCCTGGAGAAGACAACTTTGAAATGTGACATGATGGAGCCATATTTAAATATCTGAAGGGCCACCTGCCAGGGATTCTTTAGCTGTGATTCCTGCATTGCAGGGGTTTGCACTAGATGACCCTTGGGATTCCTTCCTACTCTGAGATTCTAAGGCTATTGTCTTCCAACCCTGGTAGGGCTGCTTTTATGTCCCCCTCGGCATGGGCTTGTTTTGGAGAAGGGAAAATGTTTGTTCTCTCCCCGCCTCCCTCCATCATCTTTGCATAGTAGTACTTGATCCCGCCTGCTTTTTGTCCCAGTTCCATGGGGAGGGGAGGGTTCGATCGCCCCCTCCTTTTTTTGTTTGCACTCTTGGGAAGCTGGAGGGGAGGCCCTTGCCGCCTGCCTGCTGCAGAGACAAAAGGCTCTGCAGCTGGATCTTTGACCTGGCTGCACATTCCCTTCAATCAAGTTAAATGGAGCAAACCTTTTCTCCTTTGGGGAAGGGGAGCCCCACATCTGCATTTGGGCCAAGGGAGAGGAGGGGGTGCTTGGATATTCTGCCCCCCCCCAGGGAACAATGGCCAGCTCCTGCTGCTCCCCTCTCCTCTGCAGATCCTTTGTGGGGTTGGGGGTGGGCCACACAAGCACACACCTGCTTTCTCCCCCCCCCCAGCTGCTCCAAAATCACTCTCACTCTCAGTCCCTCTCACTGCTTCCTTTTTTGTGTGTCCAGTGCTGAAAAAATAATGGAAAGTGGAAACGAGAGAGAGAGAGAGAGAGAGAGAGACAGAGACAGAGACAGAGACAGAGACAGAGACAGAGACAGAGACAGAGAGAGACAGAGAGAGAGACACTTTCCATTATTTTTTCAGCCAGCACTGGTAAAAAAAAAAAAAAAAAAAAAAGAAGCAGTGAGTGACTGAGAGTGATTTTTGCATAAACAACAACAACAAAAAGCCAGCACGGATTCCCCAGATGTCAGTGACATCCTGTTAGTTGAATGAGGAGCTGAATTTTCATGTCTGCCAGGACTCCCCCTCCCCCAATATCTAGAGAGCAAGTGTAGTGGTTAGTGTGGTGGATTCTAAGACCAGGGAGAGTGGATCCCCACTCAGCCACAAGGCTCACGGAGTCACCTTGCACCAACCAGTAGATCAGTCTTGCCTACCTTACAGGGTTGTTGTGAGGAGAAAAGGGGGAGGGAGCTGATAATCAGATATCTAATATTCTTTGCTTAGACTTTGTTATTTTAACCCATGTGTGGCTGTACTCCTCCTCTGTGCCCATTTTATAGTTTTGTTGTTCATCTTTTTAATTTTCATTTATTGTTATAACGGTTCCATTTTATACACATTATAAAATGAAAATTTCAAAAACGACATTTTTCCTTTATCAATGCCTGTGATCCCATAAAATGTATACACTGCTAGATTGCTTTTTTAAAAACAACAACCCAAAGTGGTATTCAAATACATTATGAAGAGAAATGAAATCTTTCCGCCCCCAAAAGAGGGCAAGTTGGTACACCACCTTGGAGGAAAAATGAGCTATATATGTAATGAATAAATTTTTGAAATCTGGAGAGCTCCCCGTCCCCGCTCTCTGGGGCATCTTGCCATCCGTTGTTGGGAACTGGAGACTGGGTTGCTCCTCCCGCGGCTGCCGCTCAGCCCTCCTTCCCCCGCCCCCCACTCCGGAGGCTGCGGCCTCGGCCCTTCCCTGCTGCCGAGGCGCGCTCGGGGAGGCGGAGGCTCTTGGCGCAGCCAATCCTGGGAAACAGGAGGCGGCGGAGCAGAAGGAGGCGGAGGCTGGCCGGCAGCTGCTGCCTCTGCTGCCCCCGCTCCCGCCTCTCCCCCCTCGGCGGGCGGCATTGTTTGCGCTTCCCCTTCCCCGGCCAGCCCGGGCGCGGCGAGAGCGCGGCCCGAGCCAGCGAGCCTGGAAGGAAGGCCCGGCGGGCGCAGCGGCGCGCGTTTTGGCACGCGCCCAGGGCGCACGGAGCAGGGGACCCTTTTGGCACCGCCGCGCGCGCCTCCCTCTCCCGGGGCGAACAGGTGCTCAGCGCGGCCGAGGCGGAGCGCGACTCTGCCCGTTTTGTTCAGGCCTCTTCCCCCCCACCCCACTCCCGATGCTGCGTGGCGGGAGCCCGGAGGCTGCCTCGGCCTGCCGCCGTGCCCGGCTGCCCTCGCCACGGTAAGGGCTCCGGCGGGGACGCGGGGCCTTTGTTCCTTCGCCCTCCGATGGGACTTGGAGTTGCTGCTGTTGCGCTTGAGACTCAGGTTAGCGGCGGGCGGGTGGGGGTGGGGGTGGAGACTTCTCTGTTTGTTTGTTATTAACGATATTTCTCCCATCCACGGTTGCCAAGTCCAAGAAAGTGGGACTGGTCCCCAAAGGGAAAACGCTCAGCGGGAGCGATTGGAGGTTTCCTTTTTTGGATGGGTGTTTGTGTGTGTCAAAAATAGATAATAGACCTTTGTGCCCGGGTTTGTGGTGGAGAGGGGCTGTTGTCAAAGTGACGGGTAAGTAGGGTGTTGTTTGGAATTGCTTGGCTGTGCAGGGTTTAGAGGCAAAGAAAGAGGGAGTTCCCTCAACTCCCTTCTAAATATTATGGGGGTATTTTTTATTTATCTTAAGAGTTGTTTTTCTGGAGTGTAAGGCTTGGGGGTCAGCTCCATTGTTCAGTTGATAGCATTTATACCTGACCTTCTCCAAAGAGTTCAAGGTGGCGTGCAGGGCACTCCCTCTTCATTTTAACCTCACAACAACCCTATGAGGCAGGTTAGGCTGAGCGGCAGTGACTGGCCCAAGGCTATCCAGTCAGCTTCATGGCTGAGTGGGGATTTGAACCCTGGTCCAGGTCCTAGTCTGACTCTCTGACCTCTGCCTCACGCTACTCATGGGCCTCCTAGTAAAGCTGTCTAGAATCGTGCAATTAACTGTTACAGCTCAGTAGAACCTCCATATCTAGGGGCAGTCTATTTGACAGCCCGTGGAGTGTGTGACCTTCTTCTCTTGTTGCCTTGGATGACTTCCAGGATCATCCAGTGTTGTTGGAAAGGTGAACTCAGGCCTCTATGAGCCTTGGATCCAGTGGGGCTCTTTCCTACCTTACTTTCCCCTTTAGGAGGGGCTGTTCTGGGATAACAGCTCCCCCCCCCCAGTAGTAGGAGTCCCCCTGGGGTTGAGGTTGGGCACTGGAATAATCCGGAGGCAGGAAGGCATGGTAGAAAATATAGCCTGATGCCATCATGTTGGGAAAGTACCAGTAAGTCTGGCCAAATCTTTTCTCCCCTTCTGAAATTCAGCTCTCAAATGATGGAAAATGAATTCAATCTATATTGCTTCACCATCAACCTGTAAGTGTGTTGCATGTCTGTTTTTAAATGGCCTGTCAAGTTAGAAGAAGCATGCACCAGCTCCTGTTTTGTGGTTGAGGGTTGGAGCTGATTTCAGCCAGTTGGGGATGGGTCCTGATTTTGGTGAGACTGCAGACTGAGGGCAGCAGCAGAGCCAAAGCTGGGCGCAAGCTGCCCAGGTAACATGTGCAGGAGGTGGGCTCTCAGCTCAGCTCTCCAGAGTTGTGGAGTCTAGCGCTACCTCCGCCAATCCACAAGACATTAACAGTACAATCCTGTTTTCTTGGAAGCAAGTCATGTCGAGTTTAGTGGGGTTTGCTCCCAGGATTCCAGACTTGGAATGCCTTGTGGAGGGCACTCGGGGTCTCTCCTGTGTCTTACAATGAGTGTGAGAGAGTTTAATCCCCTAAATTTAATTCTCCATTGCAGGTCTGGGAGACTTGTGGAAAACTGCCTTGGTCCATCTAGCTCAATATTGTCTGCACTGACTGACAGCAGTGGCTCTCCATGGTTTCAGGCAGGAGTCTCTCCCAGTTCTACCTGGAGGTGCCATTAAATTGGGACCTTTTGCATACAAGGCAATGTTCTACCACTAAGCTACATGCATTTACCTGTGCTGGACACACACCCAACCCCCACCATCCCTAACTATTGAGCATGCTGGTCAGGAGCCTGGAGGCAACATCTGCAGGGCCACAGGTTTCCCTCCCTTGCTCCGCTGAATGTTTAATGCGATGTTAGCTGCTTTAGAGTACAAGTGGGCCTTTGGTGGTTCATTGATAGTTTGTTTGTTTGTTTGTTTGTTTGTTTGTTTTTAAAAAAGCTCAAAGCGGTTTGCAAAGAGAAAAAGGTTTCGGTCAGTTGACTTGTTAAATGCTACCAAACGACAGTTGCGTTCTCTGAAGCACGGTTGGATCGCAAAAAAGAATATTGCTTTATAAATATTTCAGTCGAACTATGCTTTCCTTCACTGCAGCCATAAAATTGGTTAGCCGCTGTTGTGAAACCAAGCAACTTTTTTTAAAATAAAAAAAATGAAATGAATTATTGCACTTTCCAGAAAAGTTTGATTACGTAGATTTATGTAATTTGGCTGACTAGCTCCTCCCATTGACTTCTGTCAACAGTCGTTTAGCTGTTTGTTTGTCTTTTAAAAAGCAGAAGTAAGGCAGAGCAGTGGCAAATCTTTGAAAACAAAAGGCGCTTTTGCTGACAAGGCAGCAAGCTGATTGGGAAGAGCACAGTTGCTCAATGGTTAGAGCACCTGCTCTCCATGCAGAAGGTCCCAGGTTCAATCCCCAATGGCAATATCTTCAGTTAGGACTGGGAAAGATTTAATGCCCGAAATTCCAGAGAGCTGCTGTTAGTCAGTGCCTGCAATACTGAGCTAGATGGACCAGTGGCCTGGCTCAGTTTCCTAAGTCCAGTTATCATTTGCACCAGTGTTTTGCGGAAACTTTTGCAATAGTTGACCTCATTCAAACTGGAGTGGATTGCTGGCCTTGCTACTGTTGCTTTAGGGGACTTGTAGGTCTAAATGCATATTGAAAAAATAAGAAGGCCGTTAATAAAGTTGGTCCAATCACAGGTCCCTCTAGCCCACAAGTGAATGCAGTCCTCCAGAGGTTGTTTTTGTTAAGCCTCCAGACAGCTTGCCCACACCTGACTCTATAGCCTGTGGGGTTTTAATTTCATTTTAAATGTAATTTTTTTATATTCTTAACTCTCTTTGGTTATTTTATGCATAAACTTCCTTGAGATGGAGGTTTGGAAGGCGATTTATAAATTAATGGTAATAATGATGAGCCTTGACTTTTTTGCCATGCTGGGCAAGCCTGATGGGAGTCAGCCAATACGCGGTGGTAGGCCACAGGTTAGGCACAAGAAACCTGGCTATCAAGGTCGCCTAATGATGTTTGCACCTCTGTTTTGTTTCTGTTTTTAAATGTTTTAATAGGCGTAGCTTGGCTCACCTCCTTGAGCCATATAGGTGGGCTATGTGTAAAATGGGGCCACAGAGAAACCAGGGGTGGGGTTATGGCATGCCCTCCATCACCCTAAAGTACAAAAATAAACGGAACTTGCTTACTCCTTTGCAAAAGCCCAGTTGTGACTGAGCATGCTCAGTAGCTGCAGAATGTTGGAAAAGAAAGGCAGGAGTGGGATTCTCGGATTCTGCGGGGAGGAATGGCTGGCTGGGACCTAGAAATGGAGCACAGAAATGTTCAGAAAGGGTTGGCTACGCTGCCGTACTCCCACTGCAAATGAGCTGTGCTTTCTAAACAAAGCAGCTGCCTAAGGAGCTTGTGAAAACAGCACTTCAGCTGGGTACCATCTCCAAGGACACTTCCCTGGAGTGGCTGGCGCATGACTCATTTCTTATGCAGCAGGTTGGCAACCAGACATCCCCTGGCTGAAAGGGGACCCTAAGTTGCCAACCTCGGCTGAGAACAGACAAAGGGTTTTAAAACATTCTGTCCCTGCCATCACCCAAACTTGGGAAGCTGCCTTTTATTATGAGTCAGGCCACTGGTTCACCCAGCTCAGTATTACCTGCGCTGACTGGCAGGGTTTTGCTGGCAAGAGTCCTACATGGAGACATCAGGAATTGAACCTAAGACCTTCGGTGTGCAAAGCAGGTGCCTGCCACTGAGCTACAGACCTTCCCTTAAAATCAAGCCAAGATTCTAGTCCTCATGGTTCTGATTGAAATAGGAACAAAAAGAGCTTCCTTGTAGCAGGTCATACCATTGGTCCATCCAGCTCATGAATGTCTACAGTACACAGTGACTGGCAGCAGTGCTCTTTCCTGTTCCAGCCCTACCTGGAGAAGCTAGGGATTGAATCCAGGACTCTGCATGAAAATCAAATGCCTCCTTAACCACTGAGCTGTGGTTCTCCCCTGGTCTCTGTTATTCCCCTGCCTCTGTTTTATCTCCTGTACAAAGGATATTTGAATATAGCCCTTTTATGGGGGGTGCAGGGTAATGAATGTGTTTCAGCACAAAGATAGGGGTTTTGCTTTAATCTTTGGGTTTACAAGCATTGTGATAGGATATTAGTGATTTTGTTTTGGGGTAAATATTTTTAAGTTTCATTTTATAATGTGTATATAAAGCAGAACACTGATAACAACAGGTGAAAATTGGAAGAAGAAGAATAATAAAAAAGCTGTGAAAGAGGCACACAGAATGAGTACAGTTGCACATGGGTTAAAATAAGAAGTAAGGAATATTAGTGTTATTTAATTACCAAGTGTGATTCCAGATTGGCCAGGCATGTGACGAAGGTTGTTTTGAAAACAATGGTTCTGCTGTAATAAAAGAATACTAAATTATATGAAACGAGTCCAGAGGGTTCTAGCCCTCATCATCCAACAGGCTGCAATAAAGGAATGCCGGATCACCTAGAAAGCGAACGGAGGTTCTAGTCCTTGCCGAAATCTCAAATTACGTGCAGTTTTCTGCATTATACCTGTAATTGTTTGTGTTCCTGGTGCGCATAAGTGGAAAGAGGAAGAGAACTGTCAGATCGCAGAAGGAACATGTGAAAATAAGCTGTTTTCTGTTTTCTGTTTTTGCATGGCGAAAGGGGAGGGGCAAGGAGATTATTTGGCACATGAGTAGGACGGCCTGAGTTTCCAAACCCTGGGCTGAGTTGAGGAGGTTTTAAAATAGCCACTCGGAATTCTCCTTCTGGTGGCCTGGATGGTGCTGGCAGCTCCCTTCCGTGCGGGGAGAATTCCAGCCAGGGTTTCTGTGCCACCCTTTTCCTGTGGCAGAAGGAGAGAGCTCATCTCAGCACTGAAGCTGTGCCTGATGCATCCCTCCCCCCCACGCCTTCCCTCCCCTATGAGGGAGGAGCAGCTTTCTGGGAGGACTGGCTGGCTCAGAGAGAGAGCTTTCTTGAGGTCTGGCCATCCTACTGGCTGCCCCCTTGTTGCAGATCCTGTGGGGGTGAGCCAGGCAAGAAGACCTGATGCAGTTGCTCAGGGGGTTGGGAGAAACCCAACTTTGAGCCCTGGGTTTCGCAGCCCCTTGTCTGATGCCTTGGAGCCTGCCTGCTCTCTCCTGAGCTTCTCCTCTTCCTCCAGCAGCTGCTGTCTTCCCTGCCTTGCCCCTCTTGTGTGTTCATGCGTTCCATGTGCCTGCTCTGTGCTGTTTTCCCGATCCTGCTTGCGCAGCTGGGGAAGAGGCGCTCTCTGGAGAGGTGCTCCAGTTTCACACTGCAGTCCATGCACTGTCAGGTGGTTCCCATGCCTGTTCCCATTATGAAATGGAGGGGTGGAGAGTGGACTGTTGCTCTTCTCTCTCCCCACCCCCTTCCTCTAACCCTTGTAAGGATCAGTCGCATGTCCTTTGTGATTGATTGGCAGGAGCTCCGGAATAGACAGCAGGTGGCGCTCTTCCATGCTGTGCATTGTTCACTTGTGGGACGTAGGAAGCTGCCATATGTGAGAGTCGGACCATTATGACCCATTTATACACTGCCTGCGCTGGCAGTGGCTCTTTGGGTTTTCAGGAGATTCCCAGTCATACTTGAAGATGCCGTTTGGGGATTGAACTTGGGAAAAGCAGCTGCTGCTTCCCCTACCAAAAAATGGCCAGGGTCTAATTTGCACAGTTCCGAATAAATGGCTGATTTAAACTTGGAAACCGCAGTATATGATGCTCAGTCCATCGTGGTCCATCTACCTCAGTATTTGCTACACTGACTGGTAGCAGCTATCCAGGATTTCAGGCAGGGAAAATTTGTCGGCCCAAACCAGAGGTTGCAAGGAATGACCCTGGGACCTTCTTTATGCAACGTGTCTACTTGACCACTGAGCAGAGGCCCTTCGCTTAAAAATAAAGCAAGGTTCCAGTCCTCATTTTTCTGAATAAAGGACTGTCTCTAAGTGGGAAGAGACCTTCTACTGAGTCACACCTTTGGTCATCTAGATCAGGGTTTCCCAAACTTGGGTCTCCAGCTGTTTTTGGATTACAGTTCCCATCATCTCTGATGACTGGTCCTGCTAGCTAGGGATGGTGGGAGTTGTAGTCCAAAAAAAAAAAAAAAGCTGGAGACTCAAGTTTGGGAAACCCTGGTATAGATCAGTGTTGCCTGCATGGATTAGCAGCAGCTCTACATGCATACAGGCAAGGGTCTCTTCCAGATATACCGTATTTTTTGCACCATAACACTCACTTTTTTCCTCCTAGAAAGTAAGGGGAAATGTCTGTGCGTGTTATGGAGGGAATGCCTACGGGGGGGGGGCATGCCTACGGATTTTCCTCCTCTAAAAACTATGTGCGTGCTATGGTCGGGTGCGTGTTATAGAGCGAAAAATACGGTAGCTGGAGACATCTCGAGGATCTTCTGCAGGCAAAAGATCCACAGGCAAAACAGGTGTCACAGCCTTTTCTAAAAGGGGTCGGGCCAGTTCTTTGAAGCCTGCAACCAACTGCAACCCAATTTTCACTTCCTAGTGCAGCACCGAGGGTTGCATCCCCTGCCGGTGCTACTCAGAGTAGGCCCATTGCCTGCTGAAGTCAGCCGGTGTGACCTGTGTTCATTAATATGAATGGGTTGGCTCCAACCTGAATTTAGTTTGTACTGCTTGCTGTCGGGGGTGGGGCATAAGCCACTCGCCCTCCTGCCTTTCCCAGCAAATGACACTGCAAGGGAAGGTTCAGAAGCTGAGCTGCCAACTTGAAATACACCGCAGTGGCCTTGGATTCCCCCAAATATTTGTCCTGCTCAAATGAGAAGCAATCAGTTGACCTCTCGCTTGACAGTGCGAATTGACCTGCGACTTGGCAGTTGTGCCCTCTGCCTGGAATACTTGACCAGGTCATCTGGGATAGCTGCTCAATCATGTGAGCATCTCCCCCTCAGCTGTTTCCTGCCATAGGAAAGGACCCCTTTGTTTCTTAAGGCTCCCTTTTCATAGATTGTGTGTGGAGGGAGAAGTTCTCTATCTCTCATAATGCTAAAACGTGGGGCAATGGGTTCAGGGCAGAGTTTAAACTGTGGAACTTATTGCCCATGGATTTGTCTACCAGTGGCCAGTGTTAGAAACTCAGATATATAAGCCAGTCGCCATAGGGTACCTTAAAACCTATGTTGCGTTCACCACAATGGAATGTCTAGGCGCCGTTTTGTTTTTACAGTGGAGTTGCGTTGTCGTTGTTGTTACTCATTTCTGTGCCACTTTATATTTTAAAGAACAAATCTCAAAGCGGGTTGCAACGCCTTCAAACATCAAACAATCCAGGATAAAACAAATTTGAGCTTCAAGGAGAATATTTCAGATCCTTCTCTAAGTGACATTTTGCTTTCCCCAGTCACCAGCCTGGCATCCAGAGTTCTCCACACGGTCGCAAAACGCGCCTGGAGCCTGGCTAATTTCTAACACGGCTAGTGGCCGCTCTGCCTCCACTCTTGGAGGAGGCAACCTGCCTCTGAATACCAGTTTCTTGGAATCGCAAGCAGGGAGAGCCCTTTTATATGCAGAAGTATGTTCTGTCCCACTGAACATACCGTTACAATAAATACGAAGTCAGCTTCCAGTCTTTCTCATTCATTCAGCTCAGAGTTGTCTACACAGACTGGCAGCAATAGGTCTCCAGGGTTTCAGGCAGGCTTCTCTCCCAGTGCTACCTGGAAGATGCTGCCATTGGGGGATGACCATGGGACCTTTTGCTCTTATCAACGAGTTATGGTCCTTTTCTTTCAACATAACGCAGGGTCATAGCTGTCAACATCTCCCTTTTTTTAAGGGAAATTCCCTTATTCCGAATAGGAATCCTCGCAAGAAAAGGGAAAAGTTGACAGCTATGCGCAGGGTTCTAGTCCTCATGGTGTTGAATAAATAGCTGATTTAAACAGGAGCATAGGAAACATGCCTTGTGCCAAGTCAGAATACTGGCTCCTGCCAACCAAATCTCTTATCAGAAGCTAACAAAACATTTGGGACCTCAGGCAGAACCCCCAAATTAAAATGAGGCCGGTTTGAGTTTTGCCACTGTGGTACCATTTGACACCCCTGCTCATCCGCCAGCGGCTGGATTGTATGCCGTCAGAAGCGGCTGCGTTCCCCCTTTGTTGGGTCTCGGCGCGGCAACTCCCAGCATGCCTTGCTTTGAATCCTTGGCGCCGCGTGCGAAGCACATCCTCCAGGGTGGTTAATATTTAATGCAGAGCTGGCTGGGCGAACGGACCGCAGTCTAGGAAATCGAGAGAGAGAGAGAGAGAGAGAGAGAGAGAGAGAGCGCGCAAATCCCAGAGTCTCTGAGGAGGTGGCATTGAAAGGGGTCTGGAGTGGGAGGTGGGGAAGAAATGGTTTTGTCTCTCGGCTGCGCCTCAGCAGCCAAGGATTATGGACCCTCTTGTGTGGGGGTGCTAGCGGGGGTGGGGTGGGGTCGGCAGCTGTGGTGTGCAGAGTGCTTTGGCACTCCAAATGATGTCATCCGGGCAAAGCTGCGACTCTGGTCATCCCCCGAAATCAAAGTTGACACGCAGATTAAAAACGGGGGCCGGGATTCTGCTTCAAGAGAGAGCGAGAAAGAGTATAAAACTGAGTGTTCCTTGTTCATTTTATGGCTTGGTTTTGTGTGTTCTGCTCTTGCCCTTCTTGGGAGGGGCAGCAAGTTACGTGGGACAGTTTCCAGCAGCCGTTAGGATCTTTTGAAAAGGAAAAATATATAAAGTGCTGGAGAGGTGGAGCTGGCTTTTGTTCATTGTTCCACCTTCTGTATTTCTCACATAAAAAGCCTTGGCTTATGGGTGGTCACGGTTAGGATTCTGGTAGCGTATTTGGACATGAAAAAGGAGATGTGGAGAAGATTGGGGTGGGGAAGCAAAGTGATACAGGAGGGGAATAACCACAGTGAAACATTTTTTTTCTTCAGCACAACATGAGGCCTAGAAACTTGATGTGTTGACATAAGGATTCTCAAAACAGGAGTCCAGGCTCCATGTGCTTCCAGTGTGTAAAGTAGCCCTGGGTTGCATATGTACTTTGCTAGTTGCCTGTTGGTTGTTTGAGAGCGGCATTTGATCATGCCGGAGTTTGCAGATCATAGAATCATAGGATTGTAGAGTCGGAAGGGACTCCAAGGCTCTTCTAGTCCAGCCCCTGCAATGATGTGTTGTGCAGGTGCGTTGGCTAGAGAAGTTTGTGGGTTGCTAGCTCTGTCCACACAGTCCCTGGGATTCAGCCGCTTTCTGCCACATTCAGCCACTACAAAACTTTAATGTGGCCTTCCCGAGCCTCCTCTCTCTCCCCATACTGTGTTCTGGACTACAACTCCCATCATCCTGTGCTGGCTGTGCTGTGCTGGGGTCAGCAAGATTTTTCAGCCGGGGGGGGGGACGGTCCACTGTCCCTCAGACCTTGTGGGGGGCTGGACTAGATTTTGAAAAATAAATAAAAAATGAACGAATTCCTATGCCCCACACATAACCCAGAGATGCATTTTAAATAAAAGCACACATTCTACTCATGTAAAAACACGCTGATTCCTGGACTGTCTGCGGGCTGGATTTAGAAGGTGATTGGGCTGGATCTGGCCCCCGGGCCTCTCTTTGCCTACCCATGGTCCAAAGCATCTGGAGGGAGTTCAGTTGACAAGCAGCCCTTCTCAGATGGACTTAGCTGCCAAAGAATTTCTCTGTGTTACAGAAGATTCTGGGGCATCAGTGTACACCCAGTTTGTGCAAGGCATCAGTCTGGTCCGGGCAACATTGTCATTTCATTAACAGTGATTCCTGTGTTGTGGGAAGTTGGGCTCGATGGCTCCTGGGGTCCCTTCCAACTTGATCATGCTGTCGGTAATAGCATCACGTCTCTGATTTTCATTTCTTGAAAAGACCGTGTGAGTGTCGTAAGGGGTTCTTGGAAATCTGTTCAGATTTGCAGACAGCCTAATTCTTTGCTGAAAGGTTATTTAGCTACTGAGGTTTTTTGTGCCATTCCCTTACTGGAGGAGGGTGGGGTGTTGATCTTTAATTTGGTACAATGTTGCAAAGGGACTTGTACATCCCTCCCCCCAAAAATTCTCAATGCAAAGCTTAATTTGCTGGAATTAGTCCAAGGATTCGTAAGTAAAAATAAACAAATCACAAATTTTCACCTTTCAAACTTCACAACTCTTTCTTTCTTGGGTGAGGAGTGATGGGGGCATTTAGGCGACCAGAGTGATACATAAATGGAAACCTTTTAGCTACAAATTAAAACTAGCATAATATCTCAGTTGGATCAAAAGGTCTTCACCACAAGTGTCTACCAGCTGGCTTTCTAAACTTGTTTTAAATGTATTTTTGGGGTGGGGGGTGCGGAAGCGGGTGTTAAAACTTTTAAAAATTATATTTTGTGTAAATTGCCTTGAGATGGTGGTTTAAAAGGCAATTGATAGATTAATTGTAAGACAGTCCTTCCCTCCTAGTATCTGATTGTAGTCAGTCCGGGCTAGACCCCCACCCACTGAATCCTTTCTACAGTTGCAGAATTATTGCATATTGAAGGGGTGCACTTGTAATGTCCAATTCTCAGGGCCCCCCACCCCTAGGGCTTAGACTCTAAAGTGGTTTCAGAGTCCAGGAAGGGCTGTACCACCTGGCACCTGTTGACAGAATGAGGACAGCAGAGTGGGCACCTATGCCAGGCAGGGTCCTTGTCTTAGCCCCACCCCCTGCAGTTGTTAGCAGTTTTGGGGGTATTGGAGGAGAGCGTGAATCCCCCCCCCAAACCCCCCACTCCACAAATAATTTTGCAAATTGCAGAGGAATAATTTAAAAGGGGGCAATAGCATATTTCTCTTCCTATCATGGTTGCTAGGGGATGTATGTGGGCTCTTTTTTGGTATATTGTTATATTCTCTGTTGTGTTGCTGTTTTGTCACCTTCTTATGAAATCGCTTTTGCCCTTAGCATCCTTGTTTCCTTTCTCCGCGAGCCGCTTTGAGTGCAGCTTCCCCCCCCACAGAAAAGCACCATGCGCATAAAATTGGCAAACTCCCTTGGGAAGTATTTGTAGAAGCCTGGGACGGAAAGTATAGGAATCATGGCCGAGAGTGGATTGTATGTAGTTCGGCCGCTCACCTCCCACATGCCACACACAAGTCTTTCCCAGGCTTCTGTGCCGGTTGGAAAGAGAGGGCATGGATTTAAAGCCAGGGGTCTGCGAGCGTCAGAGTTGGCGCCCCCCTGCCTTGGGCACGCCGGGTCCTCTGTGCCATTTCTTCTGCTCCAAACTGCCTGGCAGACTCCTTCTCTCTCTCTCTCTCTCTCTCTCTCTCTCTCTCTCTGTGTGTGTGTGTGTGTGCTCCTCCTTCCTTCCACAACCCTCTCTGTGTGTGCTCCACGCAGAGGTTGGAAGGGGGGGCAGGCATCCCGTGCGGCTTGTAGCAGGAGCAAGTCAGCTGTATGGTAATGGGCAGAGCGGGCGGTTGGGGAGGGCGTCGGAGGGGCAGGGCCGGTGGTCCAGCCTCCTTGGTGCCTCTGCCTTTGTCTCGGCTTGCCTGTCACACTCGGCTTCCCTCCTCTCCCTCCTTCTCCCATGCAGAGGCCGGCCGGGACAGCCTCCGCCGCACGCCTCCGGACACCCCCGGCAGCCCCGGCATGACATCGGGGAACAACGGCAGCTCTGCCTCCACCGTCGCCGGCACCCCTCAGAACGGTGAGAACAAGCCGCCCCAAGCCATCGTGAAGCCGCAGATCCTGACCCACGTCATCGAGGGGTTTGTGATCCAGGAGGGGGCTGAGCCGTTCCCGGTAGGTAGCCAATAAACTGGGGTGGGGGGTGAGTTGGGGGTGGGGGAGCCTGAGGGCAGCGCATGGGTAGGTGTTGGTGGGCTGCCTTTGTTGTGGGGCTTTGGGAAGGGTGGGCATGGAAATCCCATTGCAAGAAAACTTGAGGGTTGTGCTTGGGCACGTGCAGAAGGCAAAGGGTTTCACTCACCCACACCCTGGTGTTTCTGTTTTCACAAAGGCTGTGGGGGGAGAGTGAACTTGGCTGGGACTGGAGGGGGGCAGAGAAACTGGTCGGAGCACAGAGCGGCTGGTGGTGGGGTGGTTTACAAGGTTGGGATGATTCAAGGGAGCCCAGGCTCCCTCCTCGCAGTATAAAATCTTACCAAGTCCCAAGCACGTTTCAAGTGCTGTGATGCCACTTTAAGCAGCTGTGGCTTCCCCCAAATAATTAGAGGAGCCGTAGTTACAGATGCTGCAAGTTGTAGGGGAGACTCCCTTATCGTCCGTTCCCAGAGTTCCCTGGGAAGAGCTATTGATTCTTAAACCACTCTGTAGCTCTGGGAGGGAAATTCAGTGTCTCCGAACAATTCTTAACAAACGGCACATCCCAGGAATCTTTGGGGGGGGGGGAATTCAAGGTGGCAACGTAGCGCTTCAAATGTGTTGCGTGGAATGTGGCCTCCGAATGCGCTGTTCAGAGATCCCTGCCCAGCCAGGCCAGAGCCACTCACCCACAGCCCTGCGCTCCCATTTCTGGCGCTCTTGTTTCCAAGGTGCATATAGCCAAGCGTTTCTCCCGCTGCAGCTGTCAGTCGAGCGTCCGCCCTCCCCTCGTCCTGCGGGGCCAAGGCCACCCGGGTCTCCCTGGAAGAAGAGAAGGGGGAGGGGGCTGCCTTCCAAGCTGCCTTTCGCCGACTCCCTTGTCGAAGCACCTCCCTCGCCCATCTCTCCTTCGCTGGAGGTTTGTAGAACAGAGGTCTGGATGGCCGTCTGGCAGTGGCGATTCCAGGGGGTTGGACTAGATGACGCTCGGGGGGTCCCCTTCCTGCTCGACGTGACTGTGGTTCTTTGCCAGGTGGGGCGCTCTTCGCTGCTGGTGGGGAGCCTCAAGCAGAAGTATGCCCAGGACCTCCTGGCCGAGAAACCCCAGCACCAGGACAACAACACAACCACCACCACCGACTCCGAAATGGAGGACCCCTATCTACAAGGTAGGCCCAGCGGAAAGCCTAGGTAAGCAGAGAGGGGGGGGCTGGAGCATGTGCAGAGTGCCTTTCACTTGCTCCCTCAATGATTGATGGGGCAGCTTCCCAGCAGAGAGGTGTCGTATCAAAAGGTGCAGAAAAGCAGAACAAATATTTGGCACAACCCTCTTCTGCAAAGGTGGAGAACCTGTGGATGTTTCTGGGCTCATAAGATCACCAGCAGAGGCTGCTGGATGAGCCTGTTCTCACAGTGGCCGACCAGTTGCCCCAGGGGGAAGCCAGACCGGGAGAGTCCCTTGTCTAAAACCCTTGAGAAACGCTGCCGGTCTATGCAGGCAATAGTTAGCTGGAGGGAGAAAGGGTCTGCAGTTCCTGATGTTCCTGTGATGGGAGCCACATCTGGTGGCCGCAGGTTCCGCAGGTACCTGGCTGGAAAGACAACAATCAATTGCTGGGGGTTGGGCTAGATGACCCCTGCGGTCCCCATTCGGTTCTGCCATTCTGTGGTTAAGAGGTCCCTGATCCAGCAGGGCTTCTTAAATGTGGGTGCAAGGGTTTGGGGGGTTTTGCTGCCTTTTGTTGCTTTGAGGTGAGGGGTCCTAAAAAACTCTGCTCTCCTTCCCCAGAATCCAAAGACGACGGATCACCCCCGAAGCTGAAATGCGAGCTCTGCGGCCGCCTTGACTTTGCCTACAAGTTCAAGCGGTCAAAGCGGTTCTGCTCCATGGCCTGCGCAAAGAGGTACCTCCCTGGCAGAAACGTCTGCCTGCCCTTCTCCTTGAAAGCAGCTGCCTTGCTTGCGGAAGGTCCTTATAGCATCTCCAGGCTGACAGCTCTAGGAATCTCCCCTGCCTGAAAACCCAGAGAGCCACTGCCAGCCAGAGTAGGCAGTGTTGAGCTAGATGAACCCAGGGTTTGACTCCATTATAAGGCGTATTCCCACGTTCCACAAATTTTTTGCTGGGTAGCAAAAAATTATATAGCTGATTACTCTACACACACACTAGGCTGCTCTGCTTTTATTGTCTGTATTTTAACATGGTTGCAATTTATAGTGTTGTGGTGCTGTTTGGGTCTGATTACTTTCTAGAAATATATTATTATTATTATTATTATTATTATTATTATTATTATTATTATTATTATTTATTATTATTATTATTATTTATTATTATTGATTGGATTTATATACCACCCTATACCCGGAGGTCTCAGAGCGATTCACAGAACAAAATAAAAACATAAAACCACAAAATATACAATCAAAATAAAAACAACAACCCAATAAAATATCTTGTATGTTTTTAAGCTTTTTGTATTTTGCCCGGTGTTGTTTTAATTTGCGAGTTGGCGGGGTGGGAGAAGGAGGGGTAGAAATAAAAACAATCATAATTAATAATACAAGGTTGGAACGTTGGCCGTGCACAGGCTTTTGACCTTCTCTCTGTCTCTCTCTCACAGGTACAACGTGGGTTGCACAAAGCGCGTGGGGCTCTTCCACCCAGACCGCAGCAAGCTTCAGAAGCCCAACACGCCTCCACACGGCCGGCGTCGTACCTGCAAGGGATCCCTTCCCCCTCTCAGCAAAGAGAACAAGAAGCAGGTAAGAGCCTTCTGGAGTTATCCAGGGGCAAGGAACTTTTTCGCACGCCGAAGGTGAAACTTGGGAGCATCGGGTATCTCTTTGTGCCCTCCAGTGCACCTACCACAGGCCCAAGAGGAGCATAGTGCATGGTTTTATCTTTCTTCTTCTTCCCCAGAGTCCTCAGTTTCTGACCTCTAAAAGGGCCCAGTTGGGGTCCTGCATGGAGGAACTGCAGCATTTAATCCTCTCCTCAAAACCCTGTGAAGTAGGTTAGGCTGTGAGAAGGCAGTGGCTAAGTGCCCAAGGCCACATCCAGGAAGCTTTATCCATGACCAAGTGGAGATTTGAACCCAGGTCTCATGTGCCACTTTCCCCCCATGTTATCCTCACAGCAAGTGGCTTTCTAAGAGGTGAGGCTAAGAAGCAGTGACTGGCCATGACCAACGAATAGGGGACTTAAACCCAGTTCTTTCCCAGGTCCTAGTCCTGCACCCTAACCACTACACCACACTGTCTCCCCTGGAACACGATAACAAATTGGTTGATACACATGCTTGGAAGAAGAGTTATCAGCTGCAGAGTGGACATTTGCTTTCGGGCAGTTATAATGATAATTTCTTAACTAAATTTGTATCATTGAAAGATCTCAAGAGTCAACTTCAGGGGAAAGGTATTATTTGCTGCATGTTAATCTGCCCATAATTTATGCAGAGATCCAAGGGAAAGATTTCCTTGCTGATGTGTGGGAACAGGAATACCCAGCTCAGTTTCTTCTGAGCTGTCTTGTGACAAATGAAGAAGCTCTTTTCGCACAGTCTGCAAAAAAAGATTACAAAAGGGAGACGATATTGCTAAAGCTGAGTTCCTCTCCTTTTTTTCTTCATCTAACGTTGCTGATGTTCGTTAATATTAGTACTGCATTCGCATTTTGGTATATTGTAGTGTAATTTCGAAAAGTTTCTCAATTTTGTTGAATTAAGTAAATAATTCCAGTTGGGTTCTGAATAAACGCACAATGAATCGTTCCTGTTCTGCATTTTATTGTGTGGTTACCTTCCTCTCATAAGCTGTGCAGACTGCTATTCTATGAGCTTGTGGAACCAAAGGGGGCAGTGGCTCCAAAGAAATTGAGGAGCCCAGGGAGTTAGCGCAGTAAACATACAGATGTTGTGACTGAGCCCTCCAGACAGCAGCTGCCGACCAGAGGAGGCAGCACTGGGCCGGATGGGGCGATAGCACAGCCTCCTAAAGTGGGGTGCTCCTCTGTGTTTGCAGGCGCCGGTATCGCTGCCCCCTGGCTCGGGGCCCATTTCGGTCTCTGGGTCTCTGCAGCTGGCTCACGTGCAGGAGGACTCCAGCCGCTGCTCGGACAACTCCAGCTACGAAGAGCCCCTCTCGCCCCTCTCGGCAAGCTCCTCCGCCTCCCGCCGGCGCCAGGGCGAGCGCGACATGGAGCTGCCCGATGTGCACGTCCGAGACCTGGTGGGCATTGGGCACCACTTCCTGCCCAGCGAGCCTACCAAGTGGAACGTGGAGGACGTCTACGAGTTCATTCGGTCCTTGCCCGGTAAGGATTAGGGCCTTCCGCCTGCCTGCTTAGGAAGGGAACCTTGGAGCGGTCCAAGTTGGGCAGAAGTGAGCCTGCCCCCCTCTCTCCCAATTCTCTGGTCTGATGGGAAGCCCAATATTTTCCGGTGTTGCTACTTTAAGGAGTTAAGTTTATGGATGGATTTGATTTGGTTACGGAAATATCCCAGGGGTCATTTAGCCCTAAATTCCCTGCATTGTGGGAACCACAGCTGAAGCATCATTGGCAGATGGCCACCCAACTTCGGCTTAGAAATCTCCAACCAAGGAGAGCTCACCAGCTTTTGAGGGTGGCGCTGTGGGTTAAACCACAGAGCCTAGGGCTTGCCGATCAGAAGGTTGGCGGTTTGATTCCCCGCGACGGGGTGAGCTCCCGTTGCTTGGTCGCTGCTCCTGCCAACCTTGCAGTTCGAAAGCATGTCAAAGTGCAAGTAGATAAATAGGTACCGCTCCAGCGGGAAGGTAAATGGTGTTTCCGTGCGCTGCTCTGGTTCGCCAGAAGCGGCTTAGTCATGCTGGCCACATGACCTGGAAGCTGTACACCGGCTCCCTCGGCCAATAAAGCGAGATGAGCGCCGCAACCCCAGAGTCGGTCATGACTGGACCTAATGGTCAGGGGTCCCTTTACCTTTACCTTTATCCCACTGTTGGAACAGGTCTTATGAGAAATTCTGACTGTTTTCTGGTGATGATTAAAAACATAATAAAACATCAAACATGGAAAACTCCCGACAGAGGGCTGTATTTCAGAACTCCCCTAAAAGTTGTGTCATTCTTAATCTGCTTGACGTCCGACGAGAGGGCGTTCTGCAGGGAGGGTGCCGCTGCTGAGAAGGCCCTCTGCCTGCTTCCCTGTATTCTCACTTTCTCGCAGTGATGGGGCTTTTCCTTTCCTCCTGCCACAGGTTGCCAGGAGATTGCGGAGGAGTTCCGGGCGCAAGAGATCGACGGCCAGGCCCTACTGCTCCTGAAGGAGGACCACCTCATGAGCGCCATGAACATCAAACTGGGCCCAGCCCTCAAAATCTACGCCCGCATCTGTATGCTGAAAGACTCCTAGCCTAGAGGCCTTTAGGCTGGGGCGGGTGGGAGGCCCTGCTGGCAAACGGATGCTTTCTTTCTCAGAGGCTGGGAGGGGCTGGGAACAAAATGGACTCTGCTTTCTTCTGCCTCCCACTCTTCACAATGCAACTTGAGCACAGAGGCAACACCCCCAGTCTCCCTCGACGACGGGAGGGGCGCGGAGGGACCCCGACTCGGGTGGGATGTCCGTAAGCTAAAGCCGTTGCGGGGCTGTACATAAATATGTAGCATTAGCTTCCCCCCTGCAGCAATGGAGAGTCGTGCAACCTTGTTTTTTTAGTGGTGGGGGGCGAGGACCCTGTTCCTCGCCCTGGAAGCTGCTTCTCCTGCGTCCCAGAGACCCCCCCCCCCAAGGATCGGACACAACTACTTGAAACCTCAAAAGCCAAACAGGACCATTGCCTTAAATTTTTTTGTAGGCGTGTGTGTGCGTGCGTGTGGTGCCGGGTAGTGCCCTCTGTTTCCTCCTCCCTCCCTGCACCCTTTCCTCTTCTGCTATATCTCTTCCCAAGGCACAGCGGGGGAAGCAGTTGCCCTGATAGATCTCCTGATTCCCATGGGGGATCGTGCAGAAGGGATCTCCGTCCAGTCTCGCAGGGGTGTTTTGCTCCCCTCACACTGTTTTGCTTTGGTTTTTTTAAAACAATTTTTTTTAAAGGGGAGGAGTAAGTAGCCAAGCGCAAGTCGTGCAAACTGGCTGGCTGACATCCAGGACTACTGGGGAGGCCTCTATTCTGATTTGGGACCAGGTCTGCAGCTGCCTTAAAAATTTAAATAAAAGGCCCTTTTGGCCCCTGCCACAAACACCTCACCCCCCCCCCCATTCTCCCCCTCCCATAATATCAAGGCAGGGCAGGAGGAGCCGGCTCTCTCCCTGGAAGATGGGGCTGGCCTCAGGATTGTCGAGAGTGGGCAGGCTTTTTCCTCTGGTGATCAGGAACTGCGGGGAGTGGGATTGCAGCTGAGCTGTACCCCCCTGCCCCTTTTGACGGTTTGTGTGTGGTGCCCCCCTTCTTCGTGCTGGCCACTCTCCACAGCCTCTGGGCTGCAAGCAAAAGGACTTTCTACTGTTGCCCCCCCTCCTGTTTTTAATAAACGCCTTTTGGAATTAAAAAAAAAAAAAGACGCCATGTATTTAAAAGGCTTCATTGCTATGGGGCTGGGTGGTTGGGGGCAGGTCCCGGGACATTTTAGCTTCCTAGGGCGGAGAACATTCAGCTGGATTCTCCAGGTGAATCATAACGTCAAAACCACGGAGAGAGACGAGAACTCACAAGGCGAAAGAAAGGACTTCTTCATGCAACACGGAGTTCAACGGTGGGACTCGCTGCCACAGGAAGCGGTGATGACTTGGACGGCTTCAAGAGAGGATTGGAAAATTTTGCAGTCGGAGGCAGCCGTGCTTCTGAATAGCTGTTGCTGGAAGCCACGGAAGGGGAGAGGGCTCTTCTTCACGATCCTGCTTGCAGGTTTGCCCACTGTTGAGAGCAGGATGCTGGCCTGATCCAGTGGGACTCGCCTTGTGTTGGCAAGACAGCATCCTCCTCACCTTGGGGCAGCAGTCTCTCTTAAGGAGCACTGGGGGATGTTGTGCCTAACTGCCCTCCAGTGGCTGCTCCCTCAGGGTTGGGGAGTCTCATTGGCTTTTAATGCAATTAGGATGAGAGGTGGTTCCTAAACTGCAATCTGAAGCTTTTTTCCCTTCATCTTTTTCATTTTCATCCCGTTTTTCCTCTCAAAGCTCAAGGTTACGTGCATGTTTTTCTGCCCTCACAAACCCCGTGAGGTAAGAGAGGCTGAGAGATGGCGAGTGGTTCAGTGTCACCTGTGAGCTTTATGGCAGAGCCAGGAAATGCTGGTTTCCAGGCAGAGATGCATGGCTGAAACGAGTTCTTCCTAGAGCAGTTTTCGGCTTGGTATTCTGACATTTGCAAAATGCATCCCATGCCTCTCACTTCTCCAGAGTGACTTTCCTTCCATCTGCCACCACCTCTGGCACACACAAGGCTTTTCCTCAGTTGCTCAAGCGTAATTTCTGTCACCTCAGGATGCTGGGAACTTAAGTTCTTAAAAGACGCTTGTTTCAGCAGTGGCTGGCAGCCAGGATGGCTACTTTTTCCACCTTTGGAGGCAGTTCCTGGGATCACATGGGGAGAATTGCCTGTGGGAAATCTTCAAGCAGGACCTGAACGCATCTAGCTGGCCACAGGGAGCTGGATTAAGTGGGCTTTCTGTAAATCTTTAGCAAAACTAAAGTACTTCACATTACATGTCTGGTGTCCCAAATACTCACCAAGTATCCCTGTTCATCTCATTTTTTTATTTTAAAAACCCTTAGTCAGAAGACTGGTACGCTTTCCAATCCAGCCCAAGGTTCCAAAGACGCTTTTATTATCTTTTTTCCACAACAGAGAAATACAAAGCAATTTTTTATTTATTTTTCCTTCTTTCCCCCATTTCATTTCAAAACAATGCAAATGGCGTTTGGCGGCGAGGCAAAAGTTGCCTCCTCTCACCAGTCCCGGATTCCACAATGCAAGACTTTTCTTTGAAGGGAAGGGGTGGGAGGGAGAGACCCTTTAAAAAAACTTTTTTAAAAATTCCTTTTTCAGTTATAAGGTAATGATAATAACTAAGGATCTAGCTAGATGTGGCCTGGGCTTCTTTTTTTTATATAGAAAAAAGTTGTTAACATTATGCATAAGAGTCCTATTTACACAGTTATTAACATGCGGATCAAAAAAAGAGAGGCTACAATATTGAATATCATACAACAATTCAAAACCGACTGAAAAGGGAACAAGGTTTTGCTTTTTTAAAAAAGGAAAAGATCAAATCAAATACAAACAGTAAAAGAAACAACTGATAAAAAACAAAATTATATATTTTTAAGGCTTAAAAAGTTTATCTTAAAAAAAAGTAGTTCGCTTTTGTTTTTTAACGCAACTGAAGGGTACATAATATAGAGGTGGTTTTTAAGTCTTGTTGTTTGGGGAGGTTTTGTGGCCCCTTTCCCTTGCACTTTGAGAGAAACTGCCAAGAGAACTTGGTTTGCGGGAGGTGCAGCACCACCTCAGAAAGCTACTTTCTCTTTTGGTGATGGGCTCCTGGGGTGAGAGCAGTTGGCATCATGCCACAGTCTCTTCACAGCTATCCAAGGGCCACAGAAGACCTTAAGAGCCAGAGAGGGTGCCATCCTGTTGGCGCTTTGAGCCGTTCTTCTTTACAGCACCCAGGAGGCCATGGCCTCTCCTCAGCCACTGGGGTGGCCACAGAGAGATGACAGGTTGACTCATGGCAGTGGGGGGTGGGGTGGAGAGAGAGCTGGAGCTGAAGCAATCGGGGACACATGTAGCATCTGGGAAAACTGGAAATGGCCAAAACATAGCAAGTGAAACTGAAGTCCCATTTGACAGGCTCCCCCCCCCCCAATCAAGGGAAACTGCAATGTTGTCCTCTGCTTCCAATCTTGGGTAGCAAATCTAGTGTAGCAATAAAGCTTTAAAAGGCGTTTTCCCCATTTGACAGGAATTGGAGGAAAACAGCCTTGCAGGAGATAAGAGTCGCAGAGGATCACATCAGAGTTTCTGTGTTTCTGCAGTTTGCAGATTTTCTGAACCCCATGGACCCTTCCCCACAATCATTGGGGCTTCCAGAGACTACTTGCTTAGAGGTGTTTTTTTTGGGGGGGGGGGATATTCTAGGAGGTGCTCAGTCCTCTGGTGTCACTAGGAAGCTGACCCCTCTCAAGGCAACAGAACGTGGCTTTGCAAGCAAATGAGCCCTTGGGGACCCCAGAATTCTCTGGAATACTGGTGTGGATTTTTAAAAAAACCTCTCTAATCCCCCTAGATCTTGGTGCAAGGGGATCAAACCCCCTCAAACAACAGCAACTGGAGAAGGATGACAATTCCACCTATTCTGCAAATATTTGCCTGCTATGGCCATGTTAAAATGGAAATTGGAATGAGCAACTTGCTTATGTTTCTTTTCTGGGGCTAGGGAGGAACCTGTGCCCCACCACCACCACCACCAATGCTGTGGGCACCCCGGGAGAACCATAGGTTCTTCCAGCCCTGCCAACCAGTGCTGGAGACATCCTTGGAGAGGTTGCAAGGTGGTGCCTTGAGCAGTCTTGAAGGGTAGGGCAGCCAGGATCAAGACCCCCCCCACCTGTCTTCTGCCCCAAAACACCCTTGGGGCTTCGCTTCTGCCAGCTGGCAGCCCTCTGCTAAGATGGGAGAAATGGACTGGCACATCTTACTGTGGGTGAGCCGAATGGCAGCATTACCCAGGAGCAGGTCAATGCCCACCTTTCCTCCCCGCAGAAGAGACACCCCCCCCTCCTTTTCCATACAAGGAGAGAGCAGGGCTGGAGGCTACTCATACACAAAGATGGTGCTGCAGGTGGGAAGACTTTCGCACGGTGCTTCAAGATTAAGGTGATGGGCAGACAAAGCCTTGTGTACTTCTGAATGGGCATAACACTGCCAGTCTCTTGCCATCTTCCTCCCTGCTGCAGTGTGTTTCCCAATCATATTCTGAAGGTGCCCCCTCATCTATTTCTAGGACAACCCCCCACTCCCTTCCACCTCCTAGCCGAAGGAGCGGCAAACCCCATAGCCTCTGAGCATTGATGTAATCCTTTCCACCAACACTGACCGTGTGATGTTGCAGCATCTGAGACTCCTCACCTCCTACTGTGCCCACCCTAGCCAAAGGCCACTCCTGGGGTGCCCGCCCCCCCCCCTGCAGCGATAACCTCACGCTGTCCCATTTTTGGCCGAGGCGGTCCTGTAGCGGCTCCAGAGAAGAGTCCTGAAGGGGGCTGGCTCCCCGTTATCTGCATTGCAAATTCCTGGCCCATTGGGTGACAATTTTCCTATGCGAAATTAAAGTGGAACAGGGATTTTGGAGGGGAGAGAAGTGGGGATCCAAAATGAAAGAAGGGGGGGCTGTGACTGGGGCAGAGGCTTTGTTACAGGGAAGGAAGAGGTGTGGATGTCTTCAAAGTGCTCTGGGATTGTCTTTGGCTGCCACCAACATGGAACGAAAAATTTCTTTCCCCTCCCCAGTCTCCCTGGCTGCCAACAGGGCTCCATCCAGTCTCTCTCTCTCTCTCTCTCTCTCTCTCTCTCTCTGTCCTGACTGGTGGCGGAAGAGGATCACCCCATGGCAGGAGGGGCGCTGCGGAGCAGGGACCGTGGGTTGTTTGACGGTGATGCCAAGGTGTCCTTGTCTTTTGCTCCCCGCTTCTGGGATTCAAGAGGGGGTGGCTGCATGGGAGCGGGGCCAGGCCAGGGGGTGGAGGCTGCTCCCCAAGATTCAGATGAGCGAGATTCGGACAGGGATACTGGGAGACTCCGTCCTTTGAGGAGAGTGTTGACTCACTAGATGTTCAACCACTGTGTGTTTTGACATGTGCTTCATCAAATAGGTCTCCTGGAGAGGGAGAAAGGGAAGGTCAGGTTTTGGGGAAGCAGGAAGAGGCTGCCCCCTCCCAGCCTAGGGTGACGTAGATTCATTTCAGCATTTTTGGGACCTCCCTTCACCTCCACCCGGACCTCCTCCCACAGCATGCTTTGGGGGAGATTGAGGATCAGCCTGATCTACAGAGGGGATCTCCTGGCCCGCCACAGTTTCCCACAGGGCAACTGGGGGAGAAACACCTCCACCCCGCAATCACCAAGCAGAAAACTAAAGTAAGCTGTGCACCCACACCCCACAATATCCCGACTTGAGTATTGTCCTCACAACTATGGAACCTGGATGGCTTTCAAAGAGGATTGGACCAATTCAAGGAGGACATAAAGCTACTCTGATGCGTTTTCCTCCTCACAACAACTCTGCGAGCTGGGTTAGTCCCAGAGCGGCCAACTGACCTCCCCCCCAAGGCCACCCCCAGTAGACTTCATGCCCAGTGCGTGGGGGGATTTGAACTCATGTCTCTCTTACACTCCCCACCTGCCTTGCTTCCTGCCCAGCCAACAGCCCCTGCTACTCACTGAAGTGTAGGCCCGCCCACACATGCTGCAGCAGTAGGCCTTGGCGTGCTTGATTGCGTGTGCTGAGAGGTGGATCTGGAGCGAGGCAGAGTCTGAGTAGGCCCGATAGCAGTTCGGACACTTGTAGGGCTTGTCCTTGTTGTGTTGCCGTTGGTGAGACTGGGTGGGAAAGGGGCAGGAAGGAACAGGAGATTGACATGGCAGCCCTCAGAAGTCCTGGGGGTGGGGTGCGGAAGACCCTTAAACAAAAAGCCACCTCGCCACCAACCAAGGTACCCCCTTGCAACTCTGAAGACCCAAGTCCTTCTACACTACTACTTTCACTGAGATCTCTGCAAAATCTTTTATCAAGACCTCCTTGCTAAATCTGCAGCAGGGCAGTCAGATGAGACTTGCACCCTTTTACTCAGCTCAGATCAAGATGCCAACCTTGCGAAGTTGCTTAGGCTGAGAGATACCAGCTGGCTCCCAAGGTCACACCCAGTGAGTTTCATGGCTGAGAGGGAGGAGGGATTTGAACCTGAGTCTGGCACTCTAACCACTACACCACATGGGTTCTGTGCTGCAGCGAACAAAAAAATCACCAGGAACTGACCCCAGGCATTTTGTCATTTTCCTCTGGAGGTTGTGACATGACTGCAACTTTTAAAATGTTGATGCCAATTTCATTTTACTCTGTGCTACATACATACATAAAGCTATTACCTGCCTTTCACCCCAAGGTCCCAAAGCAGGTAATAATGTTCACTTGCTATTATCTTCAGCAATTAAGTGGAACCTCCGTCTTTAGAGGCAATATACCTTTGAACCTCAGAAACCGCAGGACAGACAAGAGGTCTCCTCCCCTCTTTCTAGCCCAAGCTTTTGAGCACCCAAAAGTACCTGGCTTTCTGCTCTTGGAAGCAGAGGACTAGGCTAGATCAACAGACCATCAAGACCATTTTTTTTGGTGCTTGCAGCATAAGATACATAAATATTCTGCATAGGAAAACCGCTGTCCCCTTTTGCAACACAGGGCACCTTATAAATGCACCCCAATTATCTCTGACCCTCAAATGCTTTGACCCACTCTGGGACTTCCAATTCACTTCCCTGGCACATGTCACCCAAATTCCCAACCGACTGACCTGGAGGTTCGAGAGCTGTGTGAATGCCTTTTCACATCCGGCGTGAGGGCACTTGTAGGGTCTGTCTCCGGTGTGAATTCTGAAAGGCAGCGAGAGAGAACGCTGAGGTGTTTTCTGCCTCTCCTCCATTGCTTCACTTACCTGACTCAGTTCAAAAACCGCCTCCCGCAAAATATCTCACAGCGATTTCACATTAGGAAATGGTGAAATTAGTGGTTGCAAATCAGGACGGTTTTGAAACGTATGGGCCACCATCTTGATTCAAAATGGCACCTCGATCCTAGGGTCCTGTCCTGTCCTAACACATAGCAAAGAGACAACTTTCCAAAATATGTAGTAGATACATAAAACAATTCCACGTCTACAGACATATTTAAAACTGTTTGGTATATGTTAAAATCCCACCCTAACCAAGTTCAAGAACTGCTGGTTTAATCTATCAAGTAGGAAACAAATCCTGAAAAATGTGCACCATTATGCGACAATTCATTCTGACGTTGCTGGTCAAAGAAGGTCAATGAGGACTAGGGGCTTGCTTTTTTACTTAACCTTGTTCTTGTTAACGAAAAGGGGGATTTCCAGTTTCTGAATTTCAGGTGGCCATCTTTGCTTCCTGCGCTTACCCAAAATGGCAACCCAGTTGACTGATCCCAGCGAGCATAAGCAGGTCCCTTACCTGGTGTGTTGCTGGAGGTGGGAAAGTTGGCGGAAGGATTTCTCGCAGTAGGAGCAGTGATAGGGCTTGACGCCCAGGTGGATGCGCAAATGCTGCGCCAGGTAGGAGGCGTTGGCGAAGGACTTGGAGCAGTGGGGGCACTTGTGGGGCTTGGCCTCTGTGTGGGACTTGGAGTGGATCTGCATCTCCGACTTGGTGAAGAAAGTCAGGGGGCAGACTTTACACCTGGAGACAGTTAAGGACAAGAAGGGGGAGGGGGAGGCGTTTCAAAGACACAATTCTGCATCAAAACATAATCACGACCATCATTTATTTCTTTACTTGATATCTTCAATGTCCTGCAGTGAAGCAGCTTGGACAGGATAACCCTTGGCATCCTCTCCAACTCTGCCATTCCATGATTCTATACAGTGGTACCTCAGGTTAAGAACTTAATTCGTTCTGGAGGTCCGTTCTTAACCTGAAACTGTTCTTAACCTGAAGCACCACTTTAGCTAATGGGGCCTCCTGCTGCTGCCGTGCCACTGGAGCACAATTTCTGTTCTCGTCCTGAAGCAAAGTTCTTAACCTGAGGTAATATTTCTGGCTTAGCGGAGCCTGTAACCTGAAGCGTATGTAACCTGAAGCGTCTGTAACCCGAGGTACCACTGTATATAGATATCCTGCCTTTCTCCCAAGTTGGGATTCATGGCAGCTTCCAGCATCACAAAACATCATTATAAAATAGAATGAAATAAAACCCAGTTAAAAAACATCCATTAAAATACGCCTAAACACATTTAGAACCAGGAATAAAAATGTAAGCTGCCCTGACAGCAGCCTAGTGGCCAGCATCACCTGCTCCTTGGTTTCTAAAGGTCTGTCTGAGCAGGAAAGTCGTGGCTCATTAGTTCACTGTAGCCTACTCTGACTGGCAGCAGCTCCCTAGCAAGCACATCCAACAAGCTGCCGCTTTTGTGTACAGCTTTTGGACTTCTCTGAGGCATTTCCTCTGCACACCATGGGTGGGAAGCTATTTCCAGCTCCATGGGTCAGACCATCATCAGGATTGGTCAAATTTGAGAGGTCAGCCGCCTATCTGTCAATAATGCAGCATCCTTACTGCATCACACGACTGAAAAGTGGCTGGCCCCACCCACCCAAAGCCCATTGGTGGGAGTGTCTCCTCCTGCTCACTGATTGGTTCATAGAGCCCAGTATTATTTACTCTGACTGAAAGCAGCTCTCCAGGCTTTTTTCCAGGCAGGGGGCATTCCCAGCCCTCCCTGGAGATGCCATTGCGGGTTGAACCCGGGGCCTTGTGCACACAAAGCAGCTGCTCTGCCGCTGAGCTGCACCCATCCTCCTATCTCGAGTTTAAACTGGCACAGTCCAAGAACAGTGACCCTCTTCCTGACATAATTTTCATTTGATTTTACAAGTATTAAAATTGTAAAAAATAACCTAACACATATCCACAATTAAGAGATTCCTCCGAATCTCTGACTTCCCACCTTCCCCTCTAGGTCTTCTGTTATTAAAACTTTTCCACTGCATCTTTTTCTGTACTCCATTTTTTTTAATAACTTCATTATCTCCACAATACCCGTTACATTACAAGTGTTACTGCAATCCTGCTAATGTTTTCATCTGTTTACAGTGGTCTCCAAGATAAATTATACATTTTCCCCATTCCTTACTAAAGTTTTGGTCTTCTTGGTTCCTGAGCTTTCCAGTCCTAAACCTGTTCATCCTTTGTATGCCATTCCAACATCAATCTGTACATTTCTGACAGTAATTTTATATTGTTTGCTAACAGATCGTGTTGAAACCTTGAGATTTCATAACTGAAAACCCCTCTTTTTATCCATTTTGAAGACACCATTGACCCTATTTCTGTACACAGAATCACAGAGTTGAAAGGGACCCCCAAGAGCCATCTAGTCCACCCTCCACCAGGTCTCCCCACCCCACTCCCCCACCCACGCTGGCGGCAGAGTGTTAACCCCTTCCCTCCCACGCACCTGTACGTCTTCCCCTCTTTGCCGATGTCGCCCGAAGCCAAGATGGGGTAGGGCACCACCAGGACGGGGGGCCCCGTGGGGTTCTCCGCCTTGATCTTCTTGCGGCCGCGCTCCGCCTTGGGTGCTCCCCCCAGCAGGCTGTGACCCTGAATAGTCTTGATGGAGTCCAAGAGTGGGGGGCTGGTGATCCCTGAGATGAGGGTGGGCGAAGAGGCAATGAGACGGCTCTGTGTGGTGGAGGTGGGGGTGGAGGGGGTGCTGGTGCCCGTCCCAGCGCTGGATTCCGAGGTGCTGACGGCCGTGGCGCGGGACCCCAGCCCCAAACCTGGAAGACAGAAGCCAGGGGCGGAGGGAGAGGACAGCTTAAGACAAGCCCCAGAACATGCCAGGAAGGCTGAGGGGGAAGGTCTTTGGCAACAGCTCAGAGTAGTAGTGGTTCATAAGCATTTGCCAGCACCAAATGTGGAGGCAGAGCATAGCAATTGTGACTGGCAGCCACCCATGGCCCTCTCCTCCGTGGATTTGTCTCTTGTGAAGCCGTCCAGGTTAGTGGCCATCGCTCCCTCCTGTGGGAGGGAGTTCCGTAGTTTAACTACGCCCTGTGTGGAAAGAGTCCTTTCTTTTCTCTGTTCTGAATCTTCCAACGTTCAGATTCACCGGATGTTCACATGTTCTGGTCTTAGGAGAGAGCCGTCTCCTCTCACCGGTAAGGCACAAGCTTGAGCTTCGGAATACAGCATGATCACATCTTACTCAAACCATTGAACAGCCACCAACAGCAGGTGGCAGGGAGGGAGAGAGAAAGAGAACATCCAGCACTCCCAGACCCAGTGCCCCTAGCTTAAATAATAATAATAATAATAAATTTTATTTATATCCCGCTCTCCCCAGCCGAAGCCGGGCTCAGGGCAGCTAACAATAAAACAGTACAACAGTACTTTTTAAAATAAAAAAATAAAATTTACAAATTTACAAACAATCATCAAGCAAGTAAACAAAAATCCATAAATTTCCATGGACTTCCCCCCTCCCCTTTGTGGGTCCTTATGTTTACTTTTTTCCCTCCTGTATCTTCTCTGTTAATCCAGTTTTATTAAATCTCCATTACAACAACAGTTCAACGTTTAACAAACATCATTCCAATCCTACTAATTATTTTAATTGTTTACAGTGATTTTTAAGGTAAATTATATATATTTCCCATTCCTGATTAAAATTTTGGTCTTCCTGATTCCAGCTTTAATAATAATAATAATAATAATAATAATAATAATAATAATACTCCGCCCATCTGGCTGGGTTTCCCCAGCCACTCTGGGCGGCTCCCAACAGAATACGAAAAACACGATAAAACATCAAACATTAAAAACTTCCCTAAACAGGGCTGCCTTCAGATGTCTTCTAAAAGTCAGATAGTAGTTTATTTCCTTGACAACTGATGGGAGGGCATTCCACAGGGCAGATGCCACTACTGAGAAGGCCCTCTGCCTTTGAAGCCACTACTGAGAAGGCCCTCTGCCTTTGAAGCCTTGCTTGCATTTATCTTGCAGGATTTCAACCAGCTGGCCTTCAACCATGTATGCTTGAAATTGCGCAAGTTAAATGGGAATAAGATGTGGTCGCGCCGTGTGTGTGTACACATTACATCACAAGCTGCTCAAAAAGCACACACTTGTTCTGGGCTTGCAGAAAATTCACTGCCTAGACATAGTCCCAGTTTGGGACTGCCCCCTCTTCCCAGCGCCTGTTTGCCCCCGGCTTACCTGTGACGGTGCTGGTGGCTGGGCGTGCGTGCAGGGCCACGTCGGGCTGGGGGACCGCCTGAGGGTGCAACCCGGGGACCTGCTGCAGCTTGGGGATAGACATGATGGACTGGCTCCCCTCGGCAGGTGAGGGGGGCACCAGCAGAGGCTGCTGGGAAGACACGGAAGTCGGGGGCAGGTGTGGGGGCCGGATCTTCTCTGCCATGAGCTGCTCCTTGATCTTGTTGATGAGAACTAGATTGTCCAGCTGAAGGGGGAAGAAGAACAAAAAGGTTATCGAGCAGCAAAGGGAGGAGTGTGCACTTTTCTTGTGGACAAAGGTGTGGGCAAGTATGTAGAAGGGCAGCAGCTCAGTGGTTAGAGCACCTGCTTTGCATGCAGAAGGCCTCATGTTCAATCTTGGCATCTTGAACCACAAGGAGTAAGTGTAGACAATAGGGATGAGGAAGAAATTCAGTTTGGGCTTTAACGCAGATCTACCTAATTTGCACTTCTTTTTAAACATCTTTATTGAAACTTCAAAAAGTACATAATTGTATGTGCACTAAACATGGTGAGACGTAAATAAAAGAGAGAGAAAGAAACAGAACACGTGTACCCAATTTTCACTTCTTGAAACAACATGTGGGCTGAAATACAGGGACTCCTTTGAAATTCCCATTCCTCCAAATTTTGTAATAAAGTTCTCCAACAAAAAACATGTACAAAAATTGTATACAAAAATTAGTATCTGAAGAAGTGTGCATGCACACGAAAGCTCATACCAAGAACTGACTTAGTTGGTCTTTAAGGTGCTACTGGAAGGAATTTGTTTTGTTTTGACTATGGCAGACCAACACGGCTACCCATCTGTAACTGGAACTATGGAAGGTATCTGAAGAAGTGTGCATGCACACGAAAGCTCATACCAAGAACTGACTTAGTTGGTCTTTAAGGTGCTACTGGAAGGAATTTGTTTTGTTTTGACTATGGCAGACCAACACGGCTACCTATCTGTAACCAAAAATTGTATGTATTAGTGAACAGAACACACAAAAATTCATTATATTGGAGAAAACTGCTTGCAAAAATGAGCAATTCACATTAAAATGGGTTTTCAGGAGGACTTCTTAAAAATAAATTTTCAAATGGATGCATGAATGATGTGAACTTAAGACTTGAAAAATGAAAAAACAGAAACCAACAAATCTGTTTATTCTTCCTAGACAATACTGAGCTAGACCAACCGAGGGGTCTGACACAGCGTCAGGCAGCTTCCTATGCTCCTCTGAAGATCTGGGGGTATGTGTGGACTAGAAACTTTAGAAGACCTTGTATGTTTGGAGAACAGGTCCTTACCTGGCTGGGCATCGTGGGAGGGGGTGGCCAGAAGTAGGGGTTGTTAAAGCGCGGCTCCGCCATCCTGCGGGGAAAGCAAAAGAAGAGGGAGAGAGGTGGTTATGGTGGGTTAGGACTGGCCGTGGTGGCAAAAGACATGCTCACACCTCTGGGAAGGAAAAACACATTCCCACTCCCCGCTCCCCAAATGACGGGCAACTCAGCCCTAGCCTCAGGAGAGAGCCAAAGAGGGCGATGATCCAATCATAGAGGAGGAGTAATAAAATAAGAAAGGACCAAGTCATTCTTAACACTTTCATCACTTCACTAACTTGATTTGGGGGTCAAATACTCTCCAGTTTAGTCAAAATTAAAAAAACACAGGAGATTAATTTAACCATGACTCCCGTTTCATGTAATAAACACACACACACAGAGCCAAGCCCCTGCTACTATTCCCCTCATATTAACCCCTCCCCAGCTTCCCTTTCCAACCCTATGTAGCTACTAAGCTCGCTTTTCACTTTCCCAATCCCATTTTTTGTGTGTGAAAATCCCGGATTGTGATGCAGCACTACAAATCTGCAAGTGGTGGCTGCGTGACCACAGCCTTATACTTTTATGCATATAGGAAGATAATGACATAGTATTCAGCATGATTGTTTATGGAGCACAACTAGACAGGGGTGGTATTTGGGGTCCATAATGACCTTGTCTTGGTGTCATTCACAGACGCCTAATCCCTTCCTCATACATCTTCCCCTTCAGATCAAAAACTGCTAGGGTATGGTCTGAAGACACACTTCCTGCTGACCACTTTGCCTGGGTCAGGTCAGTGCCTAAATGGATGACCAGGTCTTCCCTTTCGGCCCATGATGGAAGAAAGGTGGGATGTAAATGTGAGAAACTGATGATTTAATGGTTAAGGTCTCTTTGCCTTAATTGTTTCAACATAAGTCTAGTCGGTATCAAAAAGGCTGGGGCCATTTCAACCTCCAATGCCTTGAACCTGCAGTCAATTCCCTCACCCCAAATTCGTTTTAATCAGCTTTTGAACTGGGTGGCCTTTTAGGGTAACCATCAATTTTTTATTATATTAAAAAAAAAATGGGAGGCAGTACCAAACAATTAACCCCTTTACTGTAGGGAAAATATAGTGTTATGAAGCAGCACAGCCTAGGAGAAATTGCTTTGCCACTTTTTATATGACAGAATCATAGAATCTTAGGTTTGGAAGGGACCCAGGGGTCATCTAGTCCAACACCCTGCAATGAAGGAATCTCAGCTAAAGCATCCCTGGTAGAGGATTGTTTTTAAGCTATTTATAAACCCACATTATGTGGGAGGACAAAACTATGGTCTGGAGACTTGTCAGTGGTCCAGGTGGTCCCGAGTCATATAAAAAAATGACAAGGAAGGGCAGACATCTAAAGTTGATTCAACAGAAGCTTTAGGCTGCATTCCTATTCACACTTACCTGGGTGTAAGCCCCACCGGTCTCAATGGGGCTTACTTTTGAGTAGACATGTATAGGCTTGCCCTGCCAGTTAAATAAATGGTGGGAAACAATTCATTTTAATCGGGGAGAACAATTTTAAATCAGCAGGGTTAAGAATTAAGGACACACTTGCCTATTTATTCAAATATTTGAGACTTTTCTGGACTGCGAATTGCTCCCACAATAGTGAATTGATAACTACAGACAAACAGAGTTGGTCTTTGCTTCTACAATGGATGGCAGCTTAGAAAATGTATTATTTAATTGTTTTTGTCTCAGGATCTGTTTGAAGGCCCACAAGGCCACCCCTCTGCTAAGGCTAATGGCTGGATGAGTGCCCCACCTGGGATTTCATGAGGGAAGAAAGGTTGGATTTCAATGTAAGAAAATAGCTGGCTAAATAAAATTATCCTGCGGTTCCTTCAATAAATATTGCTCTTTACTATTTATAAATATTGTTCTTTACTATTTATATATACACAGATTGATAGTAATAAATACAGTGGTGCCCCGCAAGACGAACGCCTCGCAAGACGGAAAACCCGCTAGACGAAAGGGTTTTCCGTTTTGGAGGCGCTTCGCAAGACGAATTTCCCTATGGGCTTGCTTCGCAAGACGACAGCCCATAGGGAAATCTCCGGGACAGTGGGGAAGCGCAGCTCGTCTTCCCCGCTGTCCTCGGACCTCCTCCGAAGCCTGGCGGCGGGGCGGGGACACCTCCTCCCGCCGCCGGGCTTCGGAAGGATGCCCCGATGCCGGGCGGCGAGGCGGGAACGCCTCCCCCCGCCACCCGGCATCGGAACGATGTCCCGAAGCCGAGCGGCGGGGCGGGAAAGTCTCCCCCCCCCCGCCCGGCATCGGAACGATGTCCCGAAGCCGGGCGGCGGGGCGGGAAAGTCTCCCCCCGCCGCCCGGCATCGGAACGATGTCCCGAAGCCGGGCGGCGGGGCGGGAACGCCTCCCCCCGCCGCCCGGCTTCGGGGCGGGAAAGCCTCCCCCCGCCGCCCGGCTTCGGGGCGGGAAAGCCTCCCCCCGCCGCCCGGCTTCGGGGCATCGTCCCGATGCCGGGCGGCGGGGCAGGAACGCCTCCCCCCGCCGCCCGGCTTCGGGGCATCGTCCCGATGCCGGGCGGCGGGGCGAGAAAGCCTCCCCCCGCTGCCTGGCATCGGAACGATGTCCCGAAGCCGGGCGGCGGGGCCGCGAAGCCTGGGCGCGCTGGCAACTCTCCGCAAGGAGCGCTCCCGCTGCTTGCGGAGAGGTCCGCGAAGCCTGTCCTGGACCTCTTCTGAAGGCAGGCGGGGGGCAAAAGTCTTTGTCCCCCCTGCTTGCCTTCCCAGGGGCTTTTAAATCGCCCGGACAGCGGAGAAGTCCTCCGCTGTCCCGGGCGATTTTAAAATGCCGCCCGCCAGAAGTGGTCGGGGGAAGGCGGTTTCCATAGGAACGCATTAATTGATTTTCAATGCATTCCTATGGAAAACCGTGCATCGCAAGACGAAAAACTCGCAAGACGAAGAGACTTGCGGAACGAATTAATTTCGTCTTGCGAGGCACCACTGTAAATAAATCCACAAACCCCAAAGCGGCTTAAAAAATATAAAACAATAAAATTGTCACTAAGGAAAATGAACAACAATAATTGAAAACTTTTGAAGAGTTAAACAATAGACTAAAAAACCAATTAAAACTCACACGAACTTTATAGAACATCTAGACAGGCTTGTCTAAACACAAATGTTTTTAGTAGGTGCCTGCCTGATCTCAACAGGCAGGGAGTTCCAAAGTGCAGGTGCTGCCACACTAAAAGACCGAGTTATTGCAAATGCAGAATAGATGTTATGCAGCACTTGTAACAGAGTCAGTTCCACCAATCGAAGCCACTGAGTGGGTTCAAATGGGGGAAGGTGCTCTTCCCCCCACCCCCAAAAAATGTCATCTGCACTGAGATTTGATAAGAAGCAGCATTCTTATTTAACAAGTGTATTGTCTGGAATTAAACCTTTTTAAAATGCTTTAGCTGGATGATTCTCTAACTAAGCCCCGCCATTTCCAAATTGTGCTAATCGTGCTCGGGGAGGGGGTAACTAAGGAGAGGAAAGTGAGGCCAGGAGTTGTGGGGGTCCTCAGGAATGGGGTGGGAATACTGGCTAATGGCTCCTTGGTTCCGTAACCCTCCTAGTAAGTTCCAAGTCAGCAAACGCAGACTGAAATCCCATATACTTCACCTCTGTATTCTAATAATAGCCATGAAGATACGCAACAGAAACCACATACAAGTTTAAAATGTGAGATATCGGCTAACTATTACAGAAAGATGTTTTCTTAAACTGCTCGCATAAGCCTGGCTGCACCGAACAGTTTTCAGCAAACGTTGAAAGGTTAAAACAGACCACACACGCTAAATCTTGTTGTTCTACAGGCCTAGGCAGACGACACTAAAGGCTCAGTTTTGTGGCACTGTCAAATGTGCCCAATGAACCCAGGGAATGACCTAGGATCCTCCTGCAGATGATTGAAGTGATCAAGTTGGGATAAAAGGGTTCAGGCGATCCCTAGGTGCCCTGGACCCAAGTTGTTCAGGATTTTGTAAATAGCAAACACAACCCCAATTTCCCAGCATTTGACTCCCTTCCAAATAAATAAAACAAGTGCTTCCAGGAGCTGAATTATGCACCCAGTCGCCACATGCCACCCTTGCAGGACAACGGTATGTCGGAAAAAAACAAAACACACCTTTCTCTAAAGCGGGATACAATTACTCTGCAATGTGTGAACATGACAATCTAGTACCACACAGATACACTTCCGAAGCTGGCCTGGAGATCCCTGTTGCATGCCTATGTCATCATCTACCATGGAAGCCTGTTGCTAGGCAGACTCAAACTTTTAAAATAAAATAAGTAACCACGGCTGAAGGATGCTGCTAGTCTGGGGACCAAATGCTGTAAATGCGCGGAGAGCTTACAAAACGCTTAAAATAATAGGGTTGTCCCACCCCTCCGAAAAAATGCAACCATGCCAACAAAGTCTATTTTTGTCTCTGCTCAACAATACAGTTTTCGACGACGCCCCTTTAACGCAAACACCACCAGTATTTTGTATGGAAGGTAAAACGCGGCTTCTACTGTTCCAATCCATGTTTAAAACCCAGGTTGGAAGCATCTAGATGAGTCCTGTGCTCTTCAGATGCTTTTGACTACAACTCCCATCAGCCCCAAAAGTATCTTGGGGGGGGGGTGTACCAGGCTGAGAAAGACAGGTTTGCGGGGAGGTGTGTGTCAAAGGACAGTAGTAGGGGATGAAGCTGACTGGGGAAAAACAAGAGACCCTTTTATTTTGATGTGTTCATAGCCAGAGAGGCAAAATGCAAGATGCTACACTGCAGGAAAGTAACTCAAAGAGAAATTACGGGGTAGCAGCGACCACTTGGGACAAGATCCCTCCCAGCAAGGCAATCAAAGTTAGCAATGCGTATGGGGTTTCACGGCCCCTGTCTAACTTTGCCAACTGCAGAGCACCACAGATGCCAGTCTGAAAATAAATTCTTAGAAAAGGTAGCACATATTCATTGTATACATACATATGTATATGTAACTATATATATACACACACACACACACACACACACACACATACACACACACACACACACAGAGAGAGAGAGAGAGAGAGAGAGAGAGAGAGAGAGAGAGAGAGAGAAATGCAAATTTAGGTCAACTTTCAAAAGGAGTGAGGATAACCCCAAATTCTGTCTCTTGCTGCAATGATTTACTGTGAAGTGCCAACAGGAATTGTGGGCCCCCGACTTTAATTTGTTCTGGAAAACTAAGAAAACTCCTGCTGCCCTTTAAACAAAGATTTCTTTAAAGCTTTAAAAAAAATTAACTGGGGGAAGGGCATCAGATTCAGGGGGCCCAGGTCACCCCATCAAACTGCCTTCCCAGAGACCATCAATTTAGTCCTTTTCTAGCTAGCAAAATAACTCTTCCAGGACAGAGGTTGTGGGCAGACTACAGGCTTGTAGACTCTGATTTGTTCTTTGCTAGAATCTTGAGGGCTAGTGACTAGGTAGAAAAAAACAATAAACTGCTGCTATACTTTGAAGAGCAAAAAAGAGGACACATTTGTCAACTACTTTTAACTATGGATCGCTATGATGACTCTAATTTTACACGCCCATGAAAAAGAGGCCATATCCCAGAAAAAGAGGACACAGGGTAACCCTAAATCGTAAGGAATAAAGGTGCCTCTGAGCATGATCCAAGCTCACAAGTCCTTTCATCAAGTGAAGTGCAGTGGAAATGTTCCCCAAACACAACATTTATGTGTTTATTTATTTAGCTGGATTTAAATAACGCTTGGTCATCGAAACTTCTAAGCTGTTTACATTAAAATTCCAATTTCTAAGCTCAGTTAGGAACAATTGCAAATATAATATTAGACAAGCATGTCGGTTTCAACACATTTAGCTTTGTTTACTAAACACAAGCAAACCAGACCTGCTAAATTCAATCCCTGCCTAAGGCTGGGCATCAAAACATTTCCGCTGCAAAGTTATCTATGGATTCTACTATTCTATCCAAGGCAAAATAAATAAATAAGAAATATTTGCACAGGAAAACTTTCCAAATCCAAATATTTTACAGCAAAATGGAAAGAATAATAACAATAATCCAACGCAAGTTACCGTATTTTTCGCTCTATAACACGCACCTGACCATAACACGCACATCGTTTTTAGAGGAGGAAAACAAGGGAAAAAACATTCTGAATGAAACAGTGGATGTATCATTTTTGTGCTTCATGCTGTGGCCACAGACATGTGATCTGATGGTGAATTTGGGCTGACCCAATGCAAAAATCCTGAGAATCCCTGTGCATCCATGGTTTGTAACCACGTTTTTGCACCATTGCAGCCCCAGGCAACAGTGGGTGCGTGATTTTTTGGGGGCAGGCTGTAGCCATGGACATGCTATGTGCTCTGATGGTGAATTTGGGCTGACCCAATGCAAAGATCCTGAGGATCCATGTGGATCCATGGTTTGTAACCACGTTTTTGCACCATTGCAGCCCCAGGCAACAGTGGGTATGTGATTTGGGGGGGGCAGGCTGTAGCCATGGACATGCTATGTGATCTGATGGTGAATTTGGGGTGACCCAATGCCAAAATCCTGAGAATTCCTGTGGATCCATGCTTTTTAACCACATTTTTGCACCATTGCAGCCCCAGGCAACAGTGGGTGCGTGATTTTGGGGGGGCAGGCTGTAGCCATGGACATGCTATGTGATCTGATGGTGAATTTGGGGTGACCCAATGCAAGGATCCTGAGAATCCCTGGGGATCCATGCTTTTTAACCACATTTTTGCACCATTGCAGCCCCAGGCAACAGTGGGTGCGTGATTTTTTTGGTGCAGGCTGTAGCCATGGACATGCTATGTGATCTGATGGTGAATTTGGGGTGACCCAATGCAAGGATCCTGAGAATCCCTGTGGATCCATGCTTTTAAACCACATTTTTGCACCACTGCAGCCCCAAGCAACAGTGGGTGCCTGATTTTTTTGGTGCAGGCTGTAGCCATGGACATGCTATGTGATCTGATGGTGAATTTGGGGTGACCCAATGCAAAGATCCTGAGGATCCCTGTGGATCCATGCTTTGTAACCACATTTTAAGTGGGGAGCGAAGGAAAAACAAAGAAGGGACATTAGAGGGGTGTGCAGAGAAGCAGCTGGCTAAGAATGCAGGAGAGGGATTTAACGGGAGGGAGGAAAGAAAGGCAAAAGTTTCCCCCCACCCAAGCCAGCCATCTCTCTCTCTCTCTCTCTCTCTCTCTCTCTCTCTCTCTCTCTCTCTCTCTCTCCCTCCCTCCCTCCCCCTCTCTCGCCCTCCCCCCCTCTCTCCCTCCCCCTCCCCCCTCTCTCTCCCTTCCCCCCTCTCTCTCCCTCTCCCCCAGCAGCACCGGAGCTTGCCTGGAGGGGAGGGGCTTTCCCTGCTCTTTGTTCCGTTTCAGCAAACACAGCAACGAAACAGAGGGGGGTGGGCAGTAAGACCCTGAGGCAGAATGCAGGAAAGCAGCCGCTTCCTCTTTTCAGGTTTCGCTTCTCCGTGCAGCGTGCAGCGCCGCGATTTGATTTTTGCATGATTTTTCGGCTCCAGGGACCACACATTCGCTCTATAACACGCACAGACATTTCCCCTTCCTTTTTAGAAGAAAAAATCTGCGTGTTATAGAAGGAAAAATACGGTACTGTCATTCGCATAAAAAGCATTTCCGGAAATGTTTTTTCCAGTTCAAAACCTTTCAAGAAAGTTTCACCTTCTACACCAAACCCACTATTTTTCAGTAGCCTAATTTAGGGGATAGATAGCATGTGAACTGGCAGACCTACGGAGCGAGATGGGGGCAGGGAGCGGGGGGGGGGGAGATCTACAGCATCCTCTGACCAGAAGCAAGCAAGACCTAGCCATCATCTGGTTAAGTCCTGCCTCGAGGACCCTTACAGCCAAGGGGCCTCACAGTCAGGTCAGCAGATATATACGTACATAAAGAAAGACGCAACACAAACCCATTTTAGCTCAGGCACTATGACCAGGCCTGGCCCCAAAGCCCAGCACCCTTGGGCAGCTACTATGCCTCTCCTGCTCTCATAGGACTGATTGCTCTCACCCACTTTGTGCTGCAGGAATTTTTTTATCAGGGCAAAGGAATTCAGCACTGAGTTTGGGAGTTTCCCACTCCAAAAATGAAAAGTGTCCGTACGACAATTTTATTACTGATCATTTACTTAAATCATTTCTGTCCATCTCTTCAGCCCCCAAAAGCTCTGAGAGTGACTTCACAAATGCAAAGCAATGCGTGCTCCATGCTTAGAGCACCTGCATTGCATGCAAGAGCCCTCAGGTTTAATCCCTGGTACTGGCAACCCCAGATCTACTACGGTATATTAATCCACATTTTTTACTGCCGTGTAGTGGGAGACTGAACGCAGACCTGTTTGAGATCTTGACCTCCCAACTCTAAGGCTTAATACTGATGGACAAACCGGCAATCTACGTCCGAAAGAGTCGATCAGGTGGGGAAGCCACTACTTTTCAATAAACCTTGCATGCTTTTATTTTATATGCAATGTTGATAAAACGTGATTACAGGCCTCCGAAGACACACGGCAACTTGTGGAATGATACCTTTGTTTAAAAATGGAAATGACCTATAAGTGAAATGTAATTCAACAGACATTTGGTGCTTCTGTGCAAGGTGGGTAGTCTTGTTGAATTTCAATAAGTGAGAACAGCTGGGAAAATAATCCACAATTTAATTTATTTATTTTTAAAAAGTGGGAGGGCTCAAACTGAGGACGAGATTGCCACTCACCCAGGTTCTAATCTTCCATGCTAACATCTACTAGCCACAATAACTGCACATAACCTCTAATTTGCGGAAATGTCCTTTAGAGGAAGGGCAGTAGATCAATGGTGGAACATCTGCAAAGGATCCCAGGTCTTGTCCCCAAGAGCATCTCCAGGTAAGGTATGAGAATGCCCCCTGCCTGACACCTTGGAGAGCTACTTGCCAAGTCAGTGTGGACCATACTGAGCTAGGATGGACCGGTGATCTGACTTCCACATAAGACATCTTCCTAGGTTCTACATTCCAAGGCAGTTATACCTCTCGAATACCAAGATACTTTGGGGAGAGACCACCCCCTTCCTACTCTGCTTGAGATCTCCCAGAAAGGCACCTCGCTTTGCCACCACGGGAAACAGAATCCCGATGGATTCCCAATCTCGGTTCCCCCTTCAGGTGTCCTGCACCCCAGCTCCCATCAGCCCCTTGTCAGTGTGGCCACCAGTGAGGAACAATGGGAGCTGCAGACCCAAAAGATCTGCAGGGTAGCGGAAATGCTGGACAAGTGAGCTCCTGGTCTCAGTTGGCAATGCAACAGCATATCTGCCAGGACTAAGGAAGGTATTTTCGGCCCACAAGGCCAGGGGCCAAATGCCAGGGTGGGAAGAGGCAAAAGCAGGCCAGAGAACACGTGCAATGCTTACATTTTAGCCATGCAAAAAGCTGCAAGTTTCTTCGTAGCCCATCTCTCTGTCCAGGCAAGCACAGAGGCCGTTAGCAGAGTCCCTGCCAGGCAAAAGCACTTTGGAAGGGCATGAAGCAGGGCACAGGGAGAGTCCTGGGGGGCAGATCAAGAGGTGTGGAGGGCCACATTTGGCCCATGGGCTGGACGGAGAGGAAGGACTGCTTTTGGGGGCCTGTTATACCAGGGAGAGGAGTCGTTTTCAAGGTTCACGCAGCCAGGGCCCCGCTGCAGCCCTGCAAAAAGGGAAGACATTAGCAGCGCCATGGTTCGTACTCACAGGCTGGCCTCGGAAGCCCGGTGGCCGCAGCTGCCCGAGGAGACGTGAAGATGGTGCTCCAGGCTGGCGGGCGGCAGACGGTCCCCCGCTGGTGCAGGCAGGTACGAGCACCAGTGCCCAGGGCTGGCCTGGGGGTTTCACAGGCCTTCGCCAGCTCCTACCCAACTGTTGTTAAAACAAGCTAGGGCCCCATGTGGGACTGCTCTGCTTTTGAGGCCCCCTCTGTCTCGCCTTGCTGAAATAAAGAGAAATAAATAAGATGTTTTGTTTCCCCCCCACGCAGAAATGGCAGGTTCGCTGGTGGGAAGGGATGCCCTGGCAAACACTGACCAACCCCTGGAGAGAGAGAGAGAGAACCAAGCTGAGCTTTTGAGCTGCGGCTGGTCCTGTAAGCCCCACATAGCTCAATGGAACCTCCAAGTCCAGAGGAAGTCTACCTCTCAAGCCCTGGGGAGCAGCAAATCGTGGAGGGAAATGCCAGTTGGGACCACGCAGTACGGGCTATTTGCACCACCTTTCTCTGATTTTGCAACTGAGGTGTTTTGACTGCAGGAAAAGACTTGATTCAAAATAGTGCTTGTGCGTATAGAACTGATGAGGAAAAATGAATGGCGAAGGAGCCCAGTGTTGGGTAGTGCCAGTTAGAGAGGCAATGTGGTGTAGTGGTTAGAGGTCTGAGTGACGGACTAAGACCTGGGACAGAGCAGGGTTCAAATTCCCCCCCTCAGCCACGAAGCTCAACTTGGAGTCCTGTCACTGTCTCTCAGCCCAAGTTACCTCACAGGGTTGTTGTGATAAAGACAAAGACATTTTTTTGTGTGTGTGTGGGGGGGGACTGTATATGCCACTTCAAGCTTCTTAGAGAAACAGTGAGATATAAACGCAATACAGTGGTACCTCGGGTTCCATACACTTCAGGATGAGAACAAAAATCGTGCAGCAGCAGCGCAACAGCAGGAGAGGCCCCATTAGCTAAAGTGGTGCTTCAGGTTAAGAACAGTTTCAGGTTAAGAACGGACCTCCGGAATGAATTAAGTACGTAACCAGAGGTACCACTGTATATAAATAAAACTTGGAGCTGGCACCTGGAATGACAGGGCATCAGAAAAAATTATTGCTCAAAAATTTAAAAGACTAAGCACAAGATTGGAGAGCAACTGGAGAGGAAAAGCGGTGTCGGGGGTGGCGCTCCTAAAAGGATTAAGTAACAAATTAAGCTCTCCTGTCACCTCTCTTGTAAAAGGGAGCCAATCTCTAGAGATTGAGCCTTGGCCTGGAACTACAAATGCTGCCAAACGTAGCTGTGGATGGCAGCCCTGGGCTGTATCCAACCAAATCCTACTTAGAATACACCCACTGAAATCAATGAACCTAGGGCAGGAATGTCCATTCATTTCAGTGTGTCTACTCTGAGTAGGACTATCACTGTCTCTCCCACGTTCCAGCGTGCTATATCATGTGTATTCATCAGGCTGCCAATGGGGTCTCAGAGGCCCCCGCATACAATGTCAGAATAGGGTAACCAAAACCATCAAAGGGAGATGGAGCTACTCCCCCATGAAGAAATGCTGTAGCACTTGGGACTTTTTAGGTTACAGAAAAGGCGAGTGAGAGGCAGCACGATATTGTATTTTAGTGTTCTGTTGGAAGCTGCCCAGAGTGGCAGGGGAAACCCAGTAACATGGGCGGGGAATTAATTAAATAATAATAATAATAATAATAATAATAATAATAATAATAATACACATTTATAAAATTAAATGTGGCATGGAGAGAGTGGATAGGGATTGGCCTGATCCAGCAGGCTCTTCTTAAGTTTAGTTAATGCCAAAGCCAGCGAAACAGAGAATGTGCATCCTCAAAACGTGTCCGCAATTTTTCTGCAACAAACAGGTGTTGCAGTTGCACACAAGTCTAGCCAACAGGAAACCTGCAAGCAAGACCCAAGCACAAGAGCGCTCTTCCCTCCTGTATTTCTGTGAGCCTGCTCAATCAGGCCAATGGCCCATCTAGTCCAGCATCCTGTTCTTACAGATGGCCCATTGGGAAGCTGGACACGAGTGAAACAGCACTCTGTCCATCTGTGATTTCTAGAAACTGGTGTTCAGAGGCATGCTGCCTCCGACTGTGAATGCACAGCTTAGCCTTTATGGCTACTAGGGTTGTTACTAATGAAAACGAACCCTGAACATTCAAGGAGGGGAAGAAACACACACAGGGCTACAGTCCCGAGCTAGTGAAGCCCAGATTCTGGACTCTGCTTCTGGATCACTTGTACTGCATCAGGCATGCAAATAGCCACTGGCCTGGTAACAATCGGCTCCATGCAGAGGAAACTTACAAAAACTGATTTCTACTATCTCATTTCCTTTCTTCTTAAAATTATATTGAATATACAACTCAAAGAGAGAATGAGCATAATGCAAACACAAGAAAATCTACCATTCAAGATCTGAAGTTGCATGAATCTATTTTCACCAATTCGATGAGTTTGTCAAGGTTAGGAAACTGCTGAATCGTAAACCCTGAAAAGCAAATTCTTTCTAAGGGTAGAAAGGTTTTCCCTCTCTTCCAGCAGAAGCAAAGCTTTACTTTACCAGTGCCATATCATCCTAGTCCACAAGGAGCCCCCTAGAACCTAATGCAACATCTGGAATGTTCAACCAGCCAGCAGGTCTTTTCCTTCTAGCTACAAATCACTGAGATAGATAGGTCTGGGCAAGTGGGAGAGTAATTTTTAAGGTCTCAAACGGCACAGCTGCCTCCAGTTCCAGATGTTGGCACAGATCCAATCTGCCTATAGTAATGTCTCTATCCATCAGCATCTTCCTGTTATTTGAGATCTGCTGGTGTCCCCGCTTTGCATGATTTAAAACCAGGTGGGGTTCAAGCAGAGCTCTCTTGGTGGTGGCACCACAGCTGCGGAACCGGCTTCTGCATCTGAGGCTGCACCTTTGTAACTCCCTCCCAGTAGAGCTGTAATGGGAGGCTACTCTCCAAGCTTTATAGAAATTCCTTCATTGGCTTTCCCCTGAATAATATTCTGTCCCACTGACTGGTTGGAGGCTGGAATATGGTGGTGCTATTTGTGTTCTGAGTCTGTTCTTGTTTTCCTTCTGTTTTATTCTTAGGTTTCCTTCCTGGTTTCAGTCACGCTAATTTTTCTTTTTACTTGTCTTTATTGTGATGCGATGCTTCAGGTGGTCTTCCCCCAGAGAAGGAACATATATTTAAAAATAAATAAATGCTAATAAATAAAGCAAGCATCCGCATTCTAAGCTGCGCTGGGCTTTAAATTTGAGCACACACACCTTGAGTTTGGTGGCATATTGGCAGCCAGGTGGAACTCCTTTAGAACTGGTGTGACACGTCCCTGGCAAGCTGGCTTGCTTAACAACCTATCTGCTGATTTTTGCCCTGGCTGCAGCTTCCGAGCCAAGCAGACAGCATTGCAAAAGTCCAACCTTGCAGTTCCCAGCGAACGGATCAAGTAGTTAAACAATGGCATTTGCTGCCTGAGCTGCATCACTAATTTAGGCGGCTTCAAAGGCGTGGAGGTAGGTTTTGGAGAAATTAAGGGGGGGGGAAGCTGTCAATGGCTACTTTCCATGGTGACTGTAAGCTTCCAGCAGGAGCAGTCTATCTGATGCACCAGAATTAGGCAGCATTACTCTGAAAGGCCCACAAACCACCTCAGTTTACCCTGCTGAGGAACAGGTGGGCGAGCCTGGCGTAAAAATAGCTGCTGAGGCACTAGGTGGCAAAATGTATGTTCGCAGGGAATACCAAAAGGCAGCCTGTGGGCTGTTTCCTAGAGACTTCCTGTGCTCTCTCCTGAGCCCTTCCAGTGACTTGGGCTTGATAGGGAAGCCCATCAATTGGTTGCCAAGCAACCACTCTGTCTGTTAACTCACCCTAGGCCAAAGATGAGGAACCGGAAGCACTCCAGCTCCCATCACCTCCAGCAGTTGGTCCTGCTTTCTGGGCTGATGGCAGCTGGAGGCCTACCACATCTGGGAGAAGCCCTCACAGGCTCTCCACCTCTGTGTCAGGCTGCTGAGGTGGCCGCCTCAGGCAAATTGGCTGGGATGTCAAGTAGTTAGCCCTTTGATTAATTAATTGCTGCCAGAGACAGGATTTCTGGGATTTTTCTGCCAGGTGTCTAAATAAACTCAATCTGCTCTGGGTACAAAGCACTTTGGGTGATGCCATAACTCAGAGCAGGCCCACTGCAATCGGGGAACTGTAGGTCACATCCACACCATTCCTTTAAAGCATGAGGATCCCACTTTGAACAATTCCTGGAGTTTCCTGGGAAGAACTGATTGTTAAACCACAACCACAAAATAACTTGCAACCATAAAACTAAGATGGGTCCTAAAAATATTTGGTTTGCTTGAACAATGACTTATGGTCATTATAGACGAGATGTGAAAGGCCCCCTCTTTTTTCCTTCCTACTATATGGCACCCCAAATATCCTCATGTCACCCCATCTATTTCTTCATCCTTCCAATCACTTTGCCACATGAAGCGCTGAAGAGCCCAGTTTCTTTTCATTCCAAGTCTTGAAACGAACCCTGAAAAGCAGCTTGCCTCTTCAGCACGTGCCAGGAAAATCCCAATAGGACCCATGGAAGGCCTCAGAGCCTACCAGAAACTGCACAGTGGGCCACTTGTAGCCCCAAACCCAACATTTTAAGAGAAACTACCCATTAGCAGGGAAACAACAGGGTTCCCAAACTTATATCCCCCCCAAATTTTAATGCACGGGTGGGCAAGATTTACTGAGTGGGAGATGGGTGCTTAACTCAGATGTTGAGAAAGTTGATGCGAGTCTTAAATCTGCTTTTAGTCTTGTTATTTCAACTTTTTGAATATCTTCAATTATTGCTATCAGTTTTTTTTAAAGTAATAATTTTATTCTTTCATCTTTTCTGTTAACTGCTTTGAGGTTTTTCTAAAAAAAAATTGAGTAGCTGAATATCAAATACTAGAGAGTAGCAACATTTAACTATTCTTCCCTGGTCTGTATGATTTATGCCGGAATAACTTGCAGCTAACTAAACGTTTGAGCTGGAAATATGACCCTGCAATTATTGTTATTCATTTATTATTTTGTTTATTGTTTATTAATTTACTGTTTGTTTATTATTTATTAATTGAATTGAGTTGATTATTTATTTATTAAATTGAGTTGCCAAAGGCAACTCAAAGCAACTTCCAACCAAATAAACAAACAAAACCCCAGATACATTAAAACCAAAACAAACAAACAAACCAATTAATTAAACTAATACATTAAAAATACATTTAAAAACATTCTCCCACACTCTAAAAGGCCAGAGAAGACCGAAGGCCTGGCTAAAGAGGAAAGTTTTTGCCTGATGCCTAAAGATATGTAACAAGAGCCTCCCCAGGGACAGTATTCCTCAAATGAGGAGCCACCACTGAAAAGGCCCCTTCTCGTGTTGCCACTCCCCCGATCTCCCATGGAAGAGCCACACGAAAGAGGGTTCAAGACCTGGTTTGGTTCATATGGAAAGAGGTTGTCCTTAAGCTTCTTAACTGCTCCCAATCCTGCTCCTTAATTCTACAACTGAGAATTAGTTGCTTTTGAATCTGTACACCAGGGATGGGGAGCCTGAATGCCCTCTGCATGTGCCTCCCTGGACTCCCAACTCCAATCAGTCCCAGCAATGGCCAGTGAGCCGCAGAAGAGGCAGCCTACAGCAAGCCAACATCTAAGCCTCAGCCCCAACCACAATACAGAGAGGATAATACCAGCCAGCCTTGCAGGGCATTCATGTACCTAAAACTCCAGTATGCTGCAAACCCTTCTAAGCATCATCATCACAATATTATCTCTATATATTGGGAGTGGGGCTCAAGCTTCAAATTTCACAAAAAGCAACAAAGTGGTTCGTTTTGAAACCAGCCCATAGTTACGCTCCCAAGGAGAGTGTATCAACGCAGACAGCTGTGTGGATCTGCGACATAGAATATTAGATGGGCGACAGGTGAGCCTGTTGGAATTTGGCTGCAGCAAGGTGGGCGAACAGATGTGGACCTGGGATCACAACCTTGATCAGCCAGGCAGCACAATTGCAATGCTACACAGAGTTACCCGAGAAACTTCTGTGAACTCAGAGGAGCTCACTTCTGACCACGTTGCTCTAACTTGTAGGAGGACACATTTGAGCACAAGCCCACTGGAAGTTGGAACTGCATCGCTGGAAGGAACCACAAGGGTCATCTAGGCCAACCCCCTACAATGCAGGAATCACATCTGAAGAATCCCTGACTGAAGGTCACCCAACTTTGGCTTAAGAACTTCAAATGAAGGTGAGTCCACCACTTTCCGAGGGAGTCTGTTCTGCTGTTGAACACACCAGAAAGTTCTTCCTCATGTTTAGTCAGAATCTCCTTTCTCATCATTTGAATCCACTGGTTTGGTTCCCACCCTCTGAAGCAGCAGAAAACAATACTGCTCCATTTTCGATGTGATAGCCCTTCAGAGATTTGAAGATGACCATCATATCACCTGTCGGTCTTCTCTTCTCCAGGCTAAACATGCGGCCTTTAACTTCTAAACAGAAATGCAAACCATCTCCCAAGGTCTTGCCATTTAAACTGCAACCATGAATTAGGAGCATGGGAACCGGTGTATATACGGAGCCAGACAACTGGTTCACTTGGCTCAGGGTCTACACCAAATTCCAGTGGCTCTCCAGGATTTGAGGAAGGCGACAATCACAGCCCTACCTAGGGACGCCATTTGGGGACTGAACTCAGGGGCTTCTGCATAAAAAGCAGATGTTCTACCTTTTGAGTATCTCCTCCATTATTTTCCTTATTCTTCAACCCCCTCTACACCAGCCTCCTCCGATTTGCTGCCCACCATATATTGTTGAATTCTTGCCACCATCAGCCAGCAAGGCCAAATGGTCAGCGATGATGGGCACTGTAGCCCCAGATTTTTCAAAGGCTGGCACAGACTGGTCTATACTAATCAGTAGTAAAACTTGAAAGCCTCATTATCATCTCATCCATTTGCCAGAACCAGGAGGGTTCCTCTGTTAACCCTGGCACTCTAGCAGACACCAGCGCTCTGAGAAAAAAAAGAAAGCCCAGAGTTAAGTTCTTCCCACTATTCCTGCTCCACTAAATATATGATCAAAGGGAGATCATCTGTTGATCCACCTTATATGAGCAGCAAGGGAACCATGCAACTGTCACATGCAGCTTTAGAAACTCAAGATATATTATCTAAGTGCCAAAACGCACCTTAAACCTAGGTTACGGTCATCACAACAGAATGTTCAGGCACCATTTTTCTCCATTGATGTTTGCGGTTGTTGTTATAATTATTATTATTATTAATTTCATTTCTATATTGCTTTATATTTTAACGAACAACTCTCAAAAACACATTCAAATCAAACAATGCAGAGTAAAACAAATCCAAGCTGCAAGGAAAACATTTCAGATCCTTCTCTAAGTGACCTTTTGCTTTCCTCAGTCGCCAACCTGCCCCCCCCCCGAGATCTCCACATGGTCGCAACTGGACCTGCGCCTGAAGCAAAACGCGCCTGGCTAATTTCGAACACTGGTTGCTCTAGTGGCCTGATCCACTAGAGCTCTCCTCATGTCCTTATGTTTAAATGGAAGGAACAAATGTCTCCGGCTGGCCCACATGCGCTTGGTCAACAACAACCATCCTGTACAAGCATGATGCCGGAGCTGTTTCCTCAGCTAGGAGCAAGAACCTCTTGCTCTCATGTGCAACCCAGTCGCCCTTTCCCATAAGCCATTTATCTACCCGCCTGTCTCCCCTAAGTTCGGTTTAATGGCCGTATTCAGCGTGGCAATGCACTGCCGTTTACTCCATTTGCCCTCATCGACTGGCTGTTTTAGTTCACACCACCAACCATCCTAAGCATCTCCCACCAGGAAGGGGAACGCACAAGAAGCATTTCCCTCAAAATAAGTCGCTTTGCCAAGGCCTCTCTGCTGGAGGAGGGGAACCAAGTGCCCTTTCCCACAGAATCTTCCAGCAAGAGGCAAGACAAAAGGCTCCATCAAAGCCTTGGTTGCTGGTCACTCTGTGGAGGGGAGAGGGTGTGTTTGGCCCCGTGGACCATTTTTGTGAGGGAAAAGAGAATGGGCCGGGGGGGGGGGGGAGTTCTCCATGAGGAAGCCCATCTGGGTCAAGTTGGGAACAAGAGAAATAACAGCAAGCACACAGCATGCAAACCAAACATTTATTGGCTTTTCTACCAGTGTTATACTGGTAAAGGGTGGAAAAATTAACCGTTGCACTGAACATCAGGTCCTTCATTCATTCCCCTACAAATATATCCACGACCAGGATTAGGCCCAATTTGTTCACGAACGCATTGTTTGATACATAAGGCCCTCATTCTTCCCACAACCCAAAACCAGTTTTTCTAAGAATTACGAACCCAGAAGTCTACTTCTGTAGGAGTCACTGTTTGGGATGCAACTCCCTACTGGAAGCCTGAGGTGGTTACCAATGCAGAGATGCAACAGCCAGCCTCCTTTAGAGTGTTGGTGATTTTGGTTTCCAGTCTACACTGGGAATGATCCCATCACACCAAATTATGAGACTCTGTAGAGTTGCCTATCCCCAGGAAGCAAGACCTGAGTTGTAAATAATGCAGAGACACAACGAGCAACCTCCTCCCTGGAGATTCTCATTCTTAGCAGCACATTACCGGTTCTCCTGCAGTAGACACTTTGGGAATTAGTGGGGTATTCTTTTGGCTTCTCCCCATAATCACATAACTTTAAGCATCAGGTCTGTATTTGTTCATGAATACATGGTCTGAAACCGCAGCTCCTAAACATGAAGGAGAGCCCAGTTCTCAGAGATGGAGCCCCCTTCCCCAAAACACAACAGTAACATGAATGATCAGCCAAATTAACACAGAACAGGAAATACCAAGCCAATTCCTCTTGGGGTAAGGAGTCCGGTATTATTGAGAAGAGCTCTGTATGATCCGAAAGCTTGCAAACTCATACACCAACATTAGTGGGCCTTGCTTGAAGAGCCAAAACCACAGCATCTCTATCACCGAGTCTTACCTGACCTTCTAAGTTCCTATTCTCTGCCACCGACAAAAGCAACCAATGTCTTAAGATGCCAAATGGATCAACTACATGCACACACCAGGGCTGTCTGAACCCCTCTCTCAGCAATGTCCAGCCCAGCTCAGCCCCAGGATGGCCCAAAAACTTGTGTGCCGCCTCTTGAGAACGTCTCCACCTCTTCTAAGGCCTCTGCCGGCCCGCTTCAAGAACAGCCACCCAATCCAACCTAACCCAAGCTGGCATCTGGGGGGTGGGTAGGTCAAATTGTGGTATTTGGGGCAGAAAGTCTCCAAAAGGCAAACTGCAAAAATTATAACTGAACAAAAGGACATGGAGTTATGCCTCACAGATCCATGCACAGTGCACCATTCCACTGGAGGAGCAATAAATAAAATTTTAAAAACCAGCACATTTCCCAACCACTGTCGCCACCTCCCCACTACCGTCCAAAAATAAATCCATGCTTGTCTTAGGACACATTGCTTCTTCTTTTTTAAGTCCAATGGCAAATGAGCTCACACAAGATTCGGCCACCAAACATCTTAAAATTTAAGTCTAGACCAAACACCACATATACCGGGAGACAAATGCACATGGAGACATGAAATATAAATATACGCACACACATATAAAAGCTTATGTTTCTCTGAAACTGTACAGACCTTTCTCTACCGAACTGCAAAAGTGGGGTAGGGGGGTGGGGAGAGAGAGACAGGATCTCCAACATTTTTTTTTAAGCTGCAGATTCCACACCAGGAGAAAATACCACATTCCAATTCTAACAGCTAATTTCCAAACTATTCCTCAGCAAACGTGGCATTTGCAAAAGCTGTTTTAAGAAAGCGAGCACAATACCCCATTAAAAGAAAAGGCATGTAGAAAAAAAAAAAAAAGAACCAACAAATTCAGTTACAACCGACCCCCCACTCCTTAAATATTCCAAAAGGGGGGAAAAGGAAAGAAAACTGTACAACTCCGAGTCACTTGGGAGAGAGGGGGTGTCCTTTTTTATGCAATATTTTCATAGCCAACTTTCGCATAAGTTAACTTCAGATCTAAAAAAAATATAAACAAACAGCCATTTCCTTTTCCCCCCTCTCCCCTTAAATAAAAGTGCAATCGACACGCAATTCACAGTGCAAGAAGCAAAAACAACAGTGCAACATCCCAGACTCACACACACAAAAGCAAAGCAAGATTACAACAACGCCAACCCCCCTCCCCAAAAAGCATAAAACCCCAGAACAAAGCAAAACACCCCTTTTCAGGTGCCCCTGGTTCCCCCCTGGGCTGCCTCTCCAACACTCTCAAGACAGTTTTTTTATTATTATTATTAAAATTTGCAGACAAAAGGGGAAACAAAAATGGCAGCCTCGCTTATTTTTAAAACAGAAACGGGGACGCCATATTCTGCAGATCTGCAAAAAAGGGAGAAATCGGAAGCTTCGCCTGGACTCCGAGAGGGGAAGAAGAGAGGAGGAAAAAAAAAAAAATTCAGGCAGCCGCAAAACTAGAAAGTCGGAGGGGGGAAAAAACGGGAGGAAAAAAAATTAAGCTCCTTTTTGCCCTCGCCTTTATTTGCATTAAATCATTGTTGGCCGGAGGTCTTTTTGCACCAAAAGGGGTGTTTTGTTTTATTTATTTTTTTAACGTATTATTCTTAATAATCTTTCCCTCTTTTGAATAGCCCGGCTTTTATTTATTTAAAAAAAAAAAAGACACTTCCTATACCAATACACATGCTCCGCTTGCAAATTGCAACCCAAGCCAGAGATCCGTCTGCAAAGGAAGAAAATGGGCACCCCCGTTTCGCTTCCTCTTCCTCGCCTCCTCCTCCTCCATCTCCACCCGCCCAACCTTTAGTTACGTGGGGGGGGGGGCGGCGGAATGAGGAGGAGGAGGAGACGACCGGGGAAAGGGGGGGGGGACACACACACCGGGAAGACAGTGCCCCCCCCGCACGATCTCCGGTGCAGACCTGCTGCAAATGCGCGCAACGAATTTGCAAACGCAACCTCTCCCCCCACCCAATTCTCCCCCCCCTTGCAATCTTAGCCTGAAACTGACATGCATTTTGCAGAAAGCCAAGGAAGGATAGGAAAAAAGCATGCAGCGTTGCTACTGAGCTGCAACATTTGCAATCTATTCCCTTCTCTCCCCCCCCCCCCAACCTCCACAAGTTTAACCCCAGCACCCTCCAACCTCGCCAATCCTTGCTTGGAGCTGGCCTGGGAGAGCGCGTCCGCCTCTCTGCCCTTTCCTCCATAATAACAGAACACAGTAATCGGAAGAATACACACCTTCGATTGCAGAGGTTTTGGCAAACGTGGGGCGCTTTTAATGCAAATAGACATGAGGCGAGAGTATAGATATCTAGAGATAAAGACGGGTAATAATAGAGCCACTCAAGTCTTATCGGGGGCAAAAAGGAGTGGGGTTTTTTTTCCAACACTCCCCCCCCTCAAAAAAAAAAAGAACACTCCCTACCAGGGCGATCTTGGGAAGTTCAGTCTCTATAGCTTGGGGTTTTTTTTCCCTCCCCCCCGCGCTCCCCGCCTAGTGCTTATAAAGCTCAGTTCAAATCTTCCGGGTCGGCCAGGAGTTCACTTCTGGTTTTTGCAACAACCCAAGCCAGCCAGCCGGAGGGTTGCTTTCTATGAGGTCCGAGCGAGCAGCAGAAGGGCTTTTCCTCTTGCGACCGATTCTTCCTTCCGCCTCCAAAAATAAAGCAAGTTTTCTTTAAAAAAGCATTTTTTTAAAAAAACAGAAAACCTCCCTATTCTTTTTGATCGTATTCTTCTTTTCCTCCTTTTTCCTGCAACCTTTTTTTTCTTTCTTCCTTGGTAGTTGTGTGCGAAAAGATTCTTGCGAGAGAGTTTCCAAAAGGGGCAGATCCAGCCCAGGCGAGGGAAATGGGGGAGGGAGTTTTGGAAAAGAAAACATTGGGGTGGGGTGCAGAGGGGGTTTGGTGGGTGGCGGAGGGGGGGGGTGTCTTGTGGGTTTGACTGGCTACAGAATGTGCCCAGACATTGCTTGCTAGGCACAGAACAAGAGATGGGCTGGCTTACGAGCCTGTTTCATCCACCCACTGATTTTTATTTTATTTAAAAAGCAGATTCCTTATAATCTCCTCCCCCCCTCCAAACACAACCCACAGCCCCAAAATTGCCCTAGGCAACTTTGAATTTCCAATATAAATTCATAGGCACCTCCCTCGCAGGGGGAAAATAAAATAAAGGGTGTGCTGGTTAATTCAGGAAGGCCCGTGGCCCTGGAATCCCTCTTTATCTGGGAGCAAGCACCACCGCAAAATCAGAAGCACGGAACTGTAGAGTTGAAAGGAGTCCCCAGGGGTCATCTAGTCCAACCCGCTGCAAATGCAGGAATCGCAGCTTTGAGTTGCTTTTGTTTTTTGTTTCTAAAGTGACTTAGAAGTATAATAATAATAATAATATGCAAATACTACTGCTTGTCTAGCCAGGCTGCTATTCTGGATTTGCTGCCCCCACCCCCACCTGCGGTAGATGGGAGGTAAATCCTGAACTCAGGACCAAGTCATGTGATGGGTGTCATCTGCAGCTCCACAGGGTGTCTGGCTCTGCTGTCCCCTAAAGAGCACTTTGCTCTGTAAGTGTGCCTCCCCCGGATGAATGTTGTCTTACGTACCTCCTTTGATTCACAAGATTTCAGGTTGCTTCACAGGATTAAAAATACAAAGTAAAAAACCAGTAAATAGTTAAAGCAAAAGCTACAAAACAGTAACCCCATCCCACAAACACATTTTTTTGAAATGTAGAATATTTAATTCGCCTTACCAAAAAAAACCAAAAAAAAAAAAAAATACAAAATATAAATTAACATATAACACTTAAGAACAATTTAAAACAACCCCAGCCTTCCCAAATAATTCCATTTTTTCTGCCAGATGTTCTTGCTGTCAGCTGAGACTTAAGAATAAAATTGTTAATTTTGGAAATAATACGTCCCCTCTTGCCCCCCCATGCTATGCCTCTGTTGGGAAGACCATTCCATAGAGAGGGAGCCAGCACTAACAAGGCCCTTTTGTTAAAACTCCAGCTCCTATCAGCCTCAGCCAGCATGGCCAATGGACAAGGATGATAGGCGATTTAGTCCAAGACCTGGGGGACACCAAATTGGGATTATACACAATCTCCACCAGCTGTATTTCACCTCTTCCTGCTTTGTATGGGTCATTTCAAAATGGCTTTTGTGAGTGGGATCCTCTCACCTCTCTGGGTCCAGATGTGGAATTGGGTGGGCTGGGGGACACCCGATGAGGACTGGCCCATTTAATTATTAGATGGTGGTGCAGTGGTTAGAGTGTCAGACTAGGACCTGGGAGACGAGGGTTCGAATCCCTACTCAGCAATGAAGTTCACCGGGTGACCCTGGGACAATCACTGCCTGTCAGCCTAACCTACTGCACAGGGTTGTTGAGTACCTTGAGCTCCTTACAGGAAAGACAAGACAGGCAAGCAAGCAAATAATAAGAGAGCTCAAAGAATGCCACCACCTTGAACTGGCACCCAATTCATGCTCTACCTTCTCAGCAACCCTGCATTATCATCCCCATGTAGTCGACGAGAGATCAATGTATTGCACAGGAGTAGTCATCCCGGTGCCCTGCAGATGTCATTGGGCTCCAGCTCTCATCAGCCCCAGAGTTGACTAACCCTGGTTCTTACCTTAAGGCTTCCCTAATCAGTTTGGAGCTGGGCCAAGTTTTGAACCCAGGACTTCAGTTCTTAGCAGCTGCTGCTGCTACCTCACCGAGGAAGATTGCTGCTTCATTTGCCCCACATGCAGATGTGGAAGAGAGCACATCCCAGAAGCCTCTCTGGGGCAAACTCAGCCTTTTTGCCCTCCTGGTTGAGACAGAGACACTCAGCACGTGCTTCTGCTCTGCCAGATGTGCTGCCCGTAATTATGCATCAGCACACTCTATTTGTGCTGATAAATTGCCATATGATTACAGTAATGCACCATAAATTAATCCCAGGACAGGGAGTGAGAGAGGGTGACCAGACAAGCTTTACAAGCTCATCCCAGAGACCTCTGCCAAAAGAACGAGAAGGGAGCAGGTTGGGAATGGGTGGTATCTCTCCGCCCGTCTCTCACCTAGGCTCATAGTCAGACCAGTTGCAGGCGACAGCAGCCTCGCTGGATAGATCATTGGCTTCGTACCAATCAGCTCATTCTCCATAATGGAGAAACCCATGTTCAGGTTTGGAAGCAATGTCTATCTCACTGTAGTCTCCATCTTCTTACAGCTTCAGCTCACCCTAGCAGCAACCTCAGGTGATAAAGCAACAATAGGGCTGCTGCTAAAATGGACCCCCATGAGAAGCAAGAGGGAACGATCAACACACACAAACAGCCCAATGAGCACTGGGCGTTCTCAGTACCCAGAGAGTGCTAGCTGTCAGCTGGAAAAGGAAAACAATTGGAAGGCAGGACGGAACGGTATCCGGGAAATGGGCATGGCCAGCCGGCTGGCTGGTTCCCTGGAGTATTATTGTCAGGAGGTGAAAATATACTGCAGCAATTCATCATGCCTTGGGGCACATCCACATCACATATTTATAGCAGCACCATGGCATTTTAACCAGTCATGGCTTCCCCCAAAGAATTCTAGGAGCTGTAGTTTTGTTAAGGGTGCTGAGAGTTGCTGGGAGAAACCTCATTTTCCTTCCTCAGAGAGGTTTAACTAGGGTTGCCATATTTCAATATGTAAAAACGAGGACACCCCCAAAATTGTGTCCGGGTGGGAATTCTAGCTCTTTGAGGTGAATAAGGGTTTCCCCACAACTCTCAATAAATCCCCTTGACTGTTAAAGTGGTATAAGAGTGTTTCAAATGAACGATGCAGATGTGGCCAGTTTTCTCTTCCCTTTGTCCTTCATTTGGTTTTGGAAAAGCTTTGTCCCAACATTTTGCTGAAAGTTTTTTTCCTACTTACGGTAGCTGGGTGCTTTGTTCCTCATCCCCCCTCTGCAATAGTCTGGCTAGTCAAAAGTCAGGAGGATAGCTGTTCTTTGGATTTTGGATAGACTCTGTATGTGATTGTCCCATAACCCGGTAGCAGCCGTTCAAAAGCAGCTGGGTAAGTTCTACCTCAGCATTGGAAAAGAGCTACTAATTTAATAATGGATGCTTGGTTGGAATGAGCCCTCATGGAAAACTGTCAAAGCAATTTAAAGTTTTCTTTTCATTTTTTTTTTTTTTTACCCACAAAGGTCAAGGATGGTTTTGAGAAAACACGGCTTGTGTTTGTTCAATACACTAGAAAGGACAATGCAACCATAAAACCACCAGCAGCTCATGGTAGCCCCTCAAACCATCTATTCAGATGAGAAAAACAATCTTCTGCAACCATTTAACACCCCAACATGTAGACTATATTACTATTGACTCTATATGCATGAAATCTGAACGCATAGAGGGAGGGGGGCGGGCCTTAGGGAAGCGATCTTACATGCATTTGTTCACTTTGCAACAATTATGAAAAAAACAAAAACTATTTTAATATTTATAAAAAAGAATGACACCTCGGCAATCTGCATTCTACAAAGCAGCAGACAGTGCATTGCAAGGGGATTTCTCATTCCTGCACATGAAAATAGGCACCTGCGCACGAAAGACAGGGTGAACGTAAGACCACCAGAAGAGCTTGCTGGATCAGGCCAGGGGCCCATCTAGTCCAGCCTCCTGTTCTCACAGTGGCTGACCGGATGCGTCCTGTGGGTGTGAGTTCCATAGTTTAACAATGTACCTTCTTGATGTAAATGTTTAGGGAGGCAGCTGAACCTTGATGTATGGGACCAGCTCTCACGGAGAGCATTCTAACAAGGGATGGACAAAAAGGCCCAAACGAGGACCATGATCTACCAGGGACAAGGGCCCCCAAAATAGGGACAGTGTGTAGGGTTGTGAAAGGTGTGGAATAATAATAGGCAAACAAGTCAGCTGTATTCTGCACACACATGCTGCGTACCTTAAAACCACAAGAGGGAGCCAAAGCATAAGAATATAAATCTGCTGGGGAATATTAGTCTGTAAGTAGATTTGTAAGATCACATCTTTGTTTTGTGTGGGTTGGTGTGCCCCCTCTCTCTGTGTGTGTTCCCTACGTGCACATCTTTCTGAAGGTTTGGGAGGAAAATTCAGCTGGTTTGAAGCCCCTCCCAACACTGCAAGGGTGGCATTGATGATGGGGGAGCTCTGTATTTCCCCTTGCCTAAAGGAACACCGCAGAGGGGCCTGGCTGATGTCACTAGGCAGGGAATTCCAAAGTGTAATGCAGGCTTCCTCAACCTCGGCCCTCCAGATGTTTTTGGCCTACAACTCCCATGGTCCCTAGCTAGCAGGACCAGTGGTCGGGGATGATGGGAATTGTAGTCTCAAAACATCTGGAGGGCCGAATTTGAGGAAGCCTGGTGTAATGCCTGAGTCCTGAGGGCCAGCTAGAGAAGTCTGGAGGGCCGCATTCAGCCTGTGTGCCCAAGTTTCTCCACTTCTGTCCAAGATGATGTCCCCACCCCCCACAACCCCATTTTGGTTTCAAGAGAGACTTGACAAGCAACAATTGTCCCACCATCTCATCAAAATACAACTCAGCTGCAGGGTAAATTTATTTATTTATTCATTTGGAGAGGGGTTTTTTGTGGTAAATCTGCTCTTTAGCCCCACCCCCCAAAGTTCCCATACAATAAATTAAAAACAAGGCGGTCCCTGCCCACAGGCTCACAGTCTAAAGGACACGGCAGAAAAGGAAAGAAGGAAGGAAGGAAGGAGGAAAACAGAGGAAAAGCGAAGCAAGTGTGGGCACCAATTCTTAAAGTTGGTTTCTTAGTATGGCCAGCTGTTATGGAAAGAGTTTGAGGACAACAGGAGCTCAGTGGAGATGATCTTCATGGCTTTCTGTGAGGTACTGTGGCCCTGCAGCTAAAAAGCGATCTCCGTTACTATAGAAAAAGCTGCCTCTATTCCTATCAATGAAATGTACCTGCTTGGAAAGCTGCAGTCTCCAGGAACTCTGCAGAACACACTCTCCCCTCCACAGTATTAACAGACCCTCCAAGTGTCCCTGTTTTTTCCTGGCTTTACAGAAGTCACCTGGTTTCTAATTGGATCTCGGAATGTTCTGCTTTTCCTTCAGGCGTCTCTATTTTCAACAGAGAAATGCTGGAGAGTATGGAATTGAGGCAAGGAGATAAGTAACTATACAACCTTTAGTAGACATCCAAAGATAGCCCTGTAGAGGGAGGGTTTTTTAATGTTTAATGTTTTGATGTATGTTGGAAGCCGCCCAGAGCCGCTGGGGCAACCCAGTCCGGTAGGCGGGGTACAAATAATAAAATTACTATTAGTATTAGTATGGAATAGGATGTCCCTGTTTTCATTGCAGAAATGTATGTACTAATGTATGTACTACTATGTAGTATGTACTAATGTGCTCCCCAGAAAAAGGTAAAAATTGGGGCACATTAACCAGGATCTGCTGAAGCATTGCTTCTGCCTCCTTCCCTGACTGTTTCCTCCAGAGGTGCAGCTGAAGAGATTGGGAATGAAAAAGAAAGAGGTGGTGTGTGTGTGTGTAAATGCTCCTGCCTTCAAGCAGCTTCCAAAAAGGAGCAAATTCTGTGTGTTTCTGATAGGAGGGCCCCAGCCCTGCCAAAATAAACAGGAGGGGAGAGCTTGGCCGCCGTCCAAGAGTAGCAAGGGGCCCTCCGAGCTGCCGAGCCTCGGATGTCGTGCGGGCAGAGCGCGAGTGGAGTCCTCTGGGCAAAGCTTTGAAAACCGGCCCAGGAATGCGCCTGCCACAGGGCTCCCACAGCACAGCTGCGCGGCGTGTTTAGATAGCATCCTTCTTCGCACCACTGGAATGTCGGGGCAGGGAGCTAGCAGGGTGGGTCGCTGCCCTCTGCGAGGGGAGCACAGAGCTCCCCCCACCAAAAGCACAGAAAGCGAGAGGTGGCCTTCTTTTGAAAGCTGGATGCAAACTTTTGAGTTACACTGGATTCTGCAGGCAGAGGTATAAAACATAGGGAGTTGCCTTATCCTGATCTGGCCCTGGAGTGTTCAACCTGACAGATTTAGGCTAGAAACCTTTTCTAGTCTCCGATACTATTTTAACTGGAGCTGCCATAAATTCCACCTAGGTCCTTCTGCACTTCACTGTTTCCTGGTTTTCCCCCAACAACTCTTTAGAGACATAGGTTCTCAGGTTCACCTTGGTGCAGCAGATCCTGACTTTTAAACGTGAGTTGCTTTCTGTATCACCTTTGGTCACAGAATCTTAGTTGGAAGGGGTTCCCAAGGGCCATCCAGTCCAACCCCCTGCAATGCAAAAATCACAGCTAACGAATCCCTGACAGGTAGCCATCCAAACTTTAAAAACCTCCAACAAAGGAGAGTCCACCACCTTCTCAGGCAGTCCATTCCACTGTCAAACTGCTCTTACTGTCAGATAGTTCTTCCTATTGTTTTGGGGTTATTTTATAATATTGTTTTATAAAATCCTTACATAGTAGATTTTTAAAAAGCCAGTCCCACCCATACAGGCCCAAGAGCTCTCTCTCTCTCTCTATCTCCCCCTGAGATATTGTTTCCAAGAGAAATCCCTCTGTTCATTCTACAAATTGATGTCAACCATCAAATCGATAATCAATCACTGTTCAGCTGAGCATGGTCAGCAGGCGCAAAGAGTTGTTTGGAAAAAAAGTTACAGCCAGTCAATGGAAGGAGGAGAGTTACAGTATGTTACAGTGTCAATTCTGTCACCCAGGGCTTTCACCATAACTTCCTGCAATCCTCACAACGACCCTGAAAGGTAGGTCACTATTATTCCCATACTGTACATGTAGCGTGGGGGAACAGAAGCTGAGAGGAAGTGACATGTGTTGCCAGCAGAGGCAAATTTCAAAGGAGGGGGTTATTCATACACATCTCAGCCTACACAATGCTAAAAAAAGAGAAACCTAACCAAACAACAACAACCCCAAAACTCGTCCAGCTGCATTTGAAGCAGTGAGGGTGTGAGGCGACGGAACAGGACTTCTGGAGCAAACTAAGTGAGAGAAAAAGTTTAAGCGTGCCTCCAGAGTCAGCTTGCTGCTTGGAAGCCAAGTCTGGTTTGGGGGATCAAGGTGGAGAACGGCCTCGGGGTGTCTCTCCCCAGCTTCAGTCCCCCTGGTAGATGATTTTGATGGAGGTGTCTGCCTCTGCTTCCTGCTTGACGCTGCAGCTCAGCGTTGAGAAGAGACAGTGGTTCACTTCTTCCAGCCAGTTCAAGATGCGCTGCTCGGTCTCGGGGTCAAGATGAGGAGGCCTCTCCCGAGAAGAGAGACTGTCCGGCTCTTCTTCTGCCTCTGACGCCCGATCTCTCTGAGGCTCTTGTGGGACACGTGCCGTGTGGGGCGGCCTGGTTCCTCTGCGCCCGAGGCCTTCCCCAAGCAGGAGCAGCTGCCCTCCCCACACATAGGGTGCAGAGTGCCGCCCACTGGGCAACGGAGGCAAGAGGAGGCTCTGAGAGAGAGCGCCATGTCCAGGGACTCTTCTCACGTGGTGGGAAGGAGCAGAACCATTCCGTGCTCCTGGACTCAGCCTGGCGGGCCTGCTGCTGTGGCTTTTCCTTTGCTCTGCCCAGGCCTGGAAGGGCAGCGGTGGCTGTCGAGAAGGCCCTGGTGCCAGGAGCCCGCGGGCAAGGGGGGCACGCAAGCCCCGGCGCAACCCAGAGGCCAAAGACCTCCCTGCGATGGAGGCCGAGAGACGAGGGTCTCCTCCTCCTCGTGGCTTTGCCATCCACCTCCTGGCGCCGCTTCTCTCACCTCCTCTTTCGTTACAGAGCTTTCGAAAGGGAGAGAACGAACTCCACAAAAAGGCTCGCCCCGTCGTTCAGCTAAGGCTTCTCTTTTTCTCTCCAGATCACCCCAGGTGGGAAGATGTATCCCCTGGAAGTCCCAAGCTCCAATAAACCGAGGAGGTGGACTTTCCCCGGCAATGCACACACACCGCAGGACCTCGTCGAGTTACAGGACTCCTGTGTGGTCTACGGCTGAAAAACGACACTGGCAACTGACAAGGCTGAGTCTTTCATTATGCAGAGATCGGCTGCATGGTTTTCTCGGTAACAAAAGTCCCCATTCGCTCCAGGGAGGAGGAGGAAAATGCCTCGTTGCCAGCAGATCACACTTGAGTATTCCAGCAACGTGTACAGGATGGTCACCCTCCAAATTTGGCTGCCTCATTTGCAGCTGTACATCAAGTAGAAAAAACAAACAACAAACCAAGCTAGCGCAAAGAAAATTGCTGGATTAGGTGGGGCAATCAGATTCTTATTTTAATGATGTGGAAGTCTGCCCTGGTCAGACTTCACCTGGAGTCCTGTGTCCAGTTCTGGGCACCACAGTTTAAGGATATTGACAAGCTAAATGTGTGCAGCTGTGGGTTGACCAAGGTCATAAAGGTGTCTAGAAACCAAGCCTTATGAGGAATGCTTGAGGGAGTTGGGTATGTTTAGCCCGGAAAATACAGAGAGGTGATGTGAAAACCATCTTCAAATATCTGAAGGGCTGCCCCATGGTAGCTTGTTTCCTGCTGCTTCAGAGGGGATGGCCCAAACCAATGGGTTGAAATGACAAGAGATTCGCACAGAACCTTGGGGAGAACTTTCTGCCAGTAAAAAGTGCTCTAAGGTGGAACGGATGACTTTGGCAGGTGGTGGACTCTTCTTCATTGGTTCCTAAGCTGAGGGTGGATGGCCATTTGTCAGGGATTCTTTAGCTATGATTCCTGCATGGCAGGGAGTAGGACTTGATGCCCATTGGGGCCCTTGCACCCCTAGTTGTTGATTCAGGGATCTCTAATATTCTTAAGGAAAAACTCCAAAACAATCCTATTAAGCCTGCCCTTATTTAGAGATCCTGAACCTTTGACTCTTGAATGTTATTGACCATAGGATTTCAAGAGGCAGGGGGCAGTGGTGGAGGGAAGAGAGACCACACAAGATCCCGTATATACATGCACCAGGGTGGGCTGGCTTCAGGAGAGGCTGGAAACTGCTCTCTGTTAATATTAAGCTAATTTCTTTCCTCTCCCCCCTGACCCTCAAGGGGCCCGTGAAAAATCTTTTGAAGGTCCTCTGGAAATCTCACTTACATAAACATTTGCTGGGAATGCGTTAAATGCTCTAGTTTAATGGACCTCTCATTCTCCCACCCACCCCAACACAAATCCTGGTTTTATTTTTAAATGGATCAAATTGCCATTCTGATGCCCTCCCTCAAACTACCAGCTATGCAGAAATCACGACCTTAAGAATAGCCGAACGCCTTAAGAGAGTGATGGGGAGCCTATGCCCGTCCACAAAACCCGCTGGGGTTGATGGTAGTTAAGGGTTTCCCATCAGTCTTGAAAATATGGGAGCACCCTCCATTGCTAAACCAAATTCTGATTACAGCACAGTCCTTCAGCTTAATTTGGAGCAGAGTTCATCTCAACCCAGCGTAAGAAAGCTTGACACAGGGTCCAATGTGGAATGCCAGAGTTTTTTCTCTGGCTCTTGGGTCTCCCCCTAGAGATGCACCTATACAGGCTCTGCTTTGCACCTTCTGTGAGCGTTTTTGCCTTGCTGAAATGCCCTTAAATTCTGGTGATGATGATTAACTACATTTGCACCTCACCTTTTTCTCCAGGGAGCTCAAGGAGGCTTACATAGTTCTCCCCATTCTCTCCTCACAACCACCCTGTGAGGTAGGTAGGGCTGAGAGGAAGTGGCTGGCCCAAGATCACCTAGCGAGCTTCACGTTTGAGTGGGGATTTTAACCCGTCTTCCAGGCCCTTGTCTGATATTCTAACCACCACGCCGCACTGGCTCAAAGCTTCTTACTTGCCTGGAGGATAGAGAGGAGTGTAGGAACAAGCTTACTGTGCAAAGTCATGCCTGTTGCCCCACCCACTTTTGACCGTGGCCCTGACCACCACTGGCAATGTGGCCCCTAGAAGGCTGCTTGAATAAGAATGTGGCCCTCAAGAGTGAGAATGATTCATGGCCCCATTACTTTAAGTAGCACGGACAGGCACTCCTTCCGGCAGAGCTCAGGTTACTCTCCTGAGGTTGTGGACTCTCCTTCCTTGGAGGTTTTTAAGCAGAGGTTGGATGGTCACCTGACATGGATTCTTTAGCTGAGATGCCTGCGTTGCAGGGGGCTGGACCAGATGACCTTTGGGGTCCCTTCCAAAGGTCTCTACAATTCTACGATGTGGCCCAGAAGGAAAGTTTAAGGGGGCTGGGTCAGAAACTATCAGCCATTGCTGCCTCTATCCCCACTCTTATTATGAATCTGGATTAAGAGGATGGCATCCCCTGCTCCCAATGAAAAGGTGCACAACTCAGCTGGATTACAAATCCATGATAAACACGCTAGGAAGGGCAGCATAAGCAGAACTAGCACCACAGAGTGGGTATGCAATATTACTGTGAAAACTGTTACGGTGTGACATGGGAAAAAATCTGATCAGGCTCTTTGGAGGAAAAGTTCAGCATAAACTGAAATAATGAATGGAAGTTCGCACACTTGTCATTTTCTCCTTTATTTGTACTCTTTCCCCCCCCCGCATCACTGGCTGTTACATTTCCCAGTTCTTCCATGCAATCAATGAGGGCTAGAAACTTGGACCACGATACAGGCCTTTTAGGCACGAACAGAGGGGTAGTGTACATGGTCCAGTGTCATTACCGACTTTTTTTTGCCCCTGTGGAGAGCAGCTCGTGGCTCTTCCCAATGGCAAACCATTGATTTTGAAAGAAGCGTCAGTTTCAAAAACCGAGTTTTCTACGTGGCACGAGGGAGGAAGGGTGGGGTAGATGCTCCCCAAGACACACAAGTCTGCAGGCCTGTTTGTATGGCTTCATGCTACTCTGCTGGCAAGATGTGAAGAAAAGCCAGCGTGGCATAAACTGAGAAAAACAGTTTGGGTGTCAGTGCAACCTCTCACATACTCTGCAAAACACCTGAGTGTCATGGGGAGAAGAGGACTTCAGAGAGCAGCAGCAGCAGCAGCAGCAGCAGCAACCACACCACCCAGGTCAAGGTTACAAAGCAGGCTTCAGAGTGAAGCAATAGCAGGCCACATTTGTATTGCTAGAAAGCACAACACCTGATTAACAGTGGTGGCGTCAGGTGAGGGGGTGTGTGTCTCTCACCCACAAAGCTTCCTACCTGGCCCCGATGCCCAATTATGCAGAGATTATAGAGTACCATTATGCCACGTGGATATTAGTGTGTCTCATTAAAATAAATATGATCCCGCACCTTTATTCAAGAGATCCGTGTGGATCCCTGGCTTGGGTAGAAGGTCTTCGAGTCTCTCTCGAGACCACAAAAACCCTGCTTTTAGCTGTCAGCCAAGCTGTCTCCAAAGCACAGCATTGGATTTCTGGCTGACGAGTTAAAGAAATGATAAAATCCTGCAAGGGGAGGCTGTTCACAAATGCTGTCTAGAATGCCCCACAACAGGGAAAGGAAACCAAAGGCGCTTAATGAATCACTGTCATGAGGGACGCGACCATACTGAGATCAGTTTTTGATGGATAAAGGACTTTTAAGTTCCCGTCCTTGTCCACAACCCGAACCTGTTCCAAAACGAGAGGGAGGGTCTTGGAAATGCCTTCAAGCCTTGAATTCTCATGCCCGACAGTGTCGTTTGATTCGTGATCTGAATCCAGGTCTTCGCCTGTATTCTCTGAAGTGGATCTGTTCAGCTCCGCCATTTTCTGTGGTGAAGGAATGAAGATTGCAACATAAAGAGTTACTCAGGAGATATGGCAATGTTTCCCCAGCTGAGAACCTGAGGTTTCCCTTCAGTTATTATGGGACTGGAGGCCCAGGCGACAACATGATGCTGCTATGAATCCAGAATGCAGCATTTTAGGGTAAAGGCGGGCAGAAGATGCTAAAATGGAAAGTGGAGGGATATGAGAAGGTAGACGTCAAAACACAAGGAGGGGTGTGTGTGTGTCCTGCATGGACAACTAGGTACAGGTCCTGGGTGCAAGAGCTGCACATGTAAAGGCCACAGACCTGATGGACGGCAGCTGAAGACAACCACAAAGAGGTGATTTGATTTTGCACACTGGGCTTTGCTTTTGAACCGTGAATCCCATAAGTGCCTCCAATAGATAAATCAGGACCCTGCAAGTGAGAAGTGTGGGTGCAAAATGAGGAGGAGAGGGCAGAAGAAGAGTGACTCCTTACTAAAATGAGGGTGTCCATCACATCCTTGCACGTCTGCAGGCTTGTGGCACTTGTCACTTCCAGAAGCACATCGGAGGTGGTTTTCCCAAGCTGAAAAAGAAGAAGGGAAATGCCAGATGGAACCAAGCTATTAAGGACAGCATTATGGAGTATCATTTTAGGTCAGTAACATTCATAGACACACAGTCAAAATAATTACATGTGCCAATTCTCTCTCTTTTGGTGGTTACTAACACCCCTCCCTGGCAAATGTAGGTAAAAGTGATTTTTTGAAAGACATGCTGTAGATTGAGAACCTTCTTGCAATTCAGCTTGGGGGGCGGAATACTTTGTGAGAAAACAACTTTTGCAGAGTTAAGCCTGTGTTAATCCCCAAATTACAGAAAAGGCCATTTTATGGAGGACAAGGTTGTCACTGGCTACCAGTCACACTGACTAAGCTCTCCTTCCACTGTCAAGAGGCAGGATGCCTCTGAATACCAGGTGCTGGGAATTGCAGCACTTAAGTCCTGCTTGTGGGCTTCCCAGAGGCATCCGGCTGGCCAATGTGAGAAAAGGATGCTGCTGGACTAGATAAACCACTGGCCTGATTGTGTAGGCGTCTTCTTAGGTTCATAAAAGCATACACCACTGTAACATGGGTACCTAATTCTTTTTAGGGTGGAACAGTGTCTGGAAGCAGATCTGCATTTGAAATTCCAGGGTGTGATTGGCAGTGGAGAAGCAGTAGATGGGAGTGCCTGACCACCACTTTTCCTCTTGCAACAGCCCCTGCTCTTTCCCTCCGTGGCACAACAAGCACTTCACTCAAAACCTCAACTGGGAAGTATGAAGAGAGGGGAAGCAAACCCATCCCACCTCCCCAATTTATGTAGATCACAGAACAGACTTTTTCCTTGAAAATGTACAGCCTGGCCCGCAATCAAGTCACAGCATCTGTACCTTTGTCTTCTCGCTGTTTGTGATTGGCGGGAAAGAAATCACAGCACCTTCGTTGTCAATCAGGCAGGGGTAATTCTCTTTCCCATCCAGTAACTGGAGGTACCTGATCAAGGGTGGAATAAGAAAATGGAAGCTACTTAGGGGATGGGGAGAGGAAGTGCAAATACACATGTGAGGTTTAAAAATAAGAATTGCTTCTGATTCAATATATTCTTTTTTTAAAAAAAATAATCACAGCTTTGTGAAGACACATACAAGAAACCTCTGAAGATCAGTTGCTGGGAATCGCAAGTGGGGAGAGGGTCATGGAATTCTACTCAATATTGATCCATAGCAGAACTCTGATGTATAGTTAGCAAAGAAAAAACCTAAACACATTGCAGGATTAAAAAACAGACCAGAGGCAATTAATATTTCATCCAGCAGAGCTTTACTGCTACTGAAGGCAAATGAGCATAATGGTCACAAATCCAAAACATTCAGGACTGGCACTGTCCATAAGAAATCTAGTTGCAGCCTAGTAACACTACAGCATACTATGTCCAGAACACCACACCAGAAGGAAGAGAGACAGAAAGAGAAAACAGAACCAGTTTAAGCCAGCTGTACTTAGCTTCTCTGAAGGTATAAGCCAAACATCATGAACCTTCTGCTTGTTTCTTTCACACAGAGAAGCTTCCAGAACACTCTTGAATTAATTAGAATAGGAAAGATCTCTACATATGAGATCAATACTTTCTGTAGTAAGAAATGCAAAATGAGAGTGCCGCTTACTGGCTTCTCAAAGGAATTTGGCTGGATGCTGTGAGAACAGGATGCTGGACCAGATGAGATTTTGGGAGCCCTTTCAGCAATAGCATGGGACATTAGTGATTTTAAAAAAATAAAGAATGAAAAGAAAGGACTTTTCGGGGAGCCTTCCTGGGCCTTCCAAAGACACAGACCTCCTGCTCCCGCTCCAAACCATCCTGATTGTTCTGAGGACACTTTCTGCTTCCCTTCCCCATGGACCCCTCCTGGCTCTTGCCTGCCCTCTGTGCAAGATTTCAAGGGCTGTGCTCTGCTTTAAGGTGCAGACTCACTTGTGCAGTCCGGATATATTCTGCCTCCTCTTCTGCTTCCGCTGCTCCTCGGCCTCCGACTGCAGCTGACGGAGGAGGTCCTTGGCCTTGATTTCCTTCCGGCCCAAGGGGATGATCTGCAACACGAATGCAAGGCCAGAAGTGTCTTAGAGTCAGTTGTTGTTGTTATTATTATTAATGATATATATCCCACCTTTTTCCCAGACTGGGACTCAACGCACCTTACAGGTAATAATTCAAAAACACAGATTAAAAACATAGTCATTAAATGCTAAAAGAATTACAACAGTATAAAAGCAGATCTATTAAAATACAGATAGTAAAAAGAGCACAGAACTTTTCAAAAGTTCTTTTGTTTAAAAATACATTCAGTTCCCAAACAGCTGGAATAAGAAAGTCTTCAACAGCTGGTGGGAGGATGCCAAGGAGGGAGCCAGTTTAGCTACTCTTGGATGAGAGTTCCAAACCCTGGGAGCAGCCACTAAGACGGCACTCTCCTGTGCCCCAATAAATCTGCTCGTGAGGGTGGCAGGACTGAGGGAACATCTCCCCTGAAGATCTGAGGCTGGGCAGGTTTGTCTTTCAGATAACCATCATGCACAACAGCACCAGAGCGCCAGCTGCCTGCTGCTGTCCCTTTGTGGGGTATCATTCTGAACGGCTTTCTGATCTTGGTGTTGTCAGCCTACCTTCAATTCATCTGGCGGCCGAACATCGTAGAGAAGAGGACCTTTCACAAGCTGCAGGTCATGTGTGGCGATGGTGGCTGCTGTTCGCTTCTCGCAGATGTCCTCGTGGAGTTTGGTCTGAAGTGTAAGATGTGTCATTAAAACAAGGCTGTGCTGAAGAGTCACAACAACAGGCTTAACTTTAAGGAGTGTGCTAACAACAACAACAATTTTATCATCTGTACTCTGCCCATCTGACTGGGTTGCCCCAGCCACTCTAGACAGCTTCCAACATATATAAAAGCAAATAGAACATTACACATTAAAAAGCTTCCCTAGACAGGGCTGCCTTCAGGTGTCTTCTAAAGGTTATATAGTTACTCAACTCCTTGACATCTGATGGAAGGGCATTCCACAGAGTGTAACAATCTGGCCCTATCTCCTCTACCACACTGAGGGCAGGCAAGGACCCCCAGCATCTACTTCCTCCTGATCAGGGGAGCCATACATCCTTAACTGTCCTGTGCTAGTGGAAGGCAAAGTTACCACCCGCATGCCTGGGCTTGGAGATGCCCCTTTTGCTTTCCCTTCCACCGTGCTCAAAGTAGGGCTGCCCCCCATTTCAATTCCGAGGGGGAGGTTTATCTTTACTTGGGGAAATCTAATCTACAACTAACTGAATCAAAGGACATCCCCCCTCTGAAGCTGGGCCACGCCCAGAACCAAGTAGTATCGTCATTCGAACCTTACCTGAACCGAAAGAAACCTCTTCAAAGCATTGCCGGGCTTGAAGTTCATGCCTTTCACTACACAGCACACAATATAGGGGCGGACGTCTTTGACACCAGGGCTGGCTTTCACAACCAATGGAGCTGGATTCTCAGAGATGTGGAGAACTTTCACCAGCAGCTTCTGGGTTTCTTCCACCTCATCCTCTGCATCACTGCCTTTTTTCTTGTTTTTATCTCTCTTTTTCTTCCTCATCTCCTCCTTCTCAGCACCATCCTGCTTGCCTTTTCCTTTGCCACCCCCTCGACCTCCGACACGCAAATATTCCAGGATAGATTTTGTTTGGCAACCATTTACCATCTTCTCAAGCCGTTTGTCTTTGAGGGCATTTCCTTTTAAATTGACTTCCTTCAGCTTAGGGCAGTCAGCCAACTCCACAGGGATTTCCGATAATTTGTTGTTGGAAACATCCAAAGTCTAGGGGGAAAAAGTATATTAAGTGGTTGTCTTCTAATTCAGACACTGGAAGAGTCATCTAAAGTTCTGTCTACTGACGGACAACAATGAAAAACATTTTGTGTATAAATAAAAACTCCCAAGCCAATGTGAGTACAGAAGCTGCCATACCAAATCAGACCATTGGTCCATCGAGCTCAGCACTGTCTACACTGACTGTCAGCAGCTCTCTGGTTTCAGACCTGCGATCTTTTGCATGCTAAGTAGATTATCTGCCAGTGACCCCATTCCCAGCTCTGGTCATTTGCTGTTCCGTATATTGCAGCAACTTCAGCGCTATTCAAGTATTCATAATAGGACTCCACACACCCATTCCTGACAACCTCCAATTTTTATGTGTGAATGGCAGCAGCAAAACAAGCAGTGCTCTGGAATGGACAATTTTCATCACTGACATCTCAGGAAACATTGATGCCTTGAACAGTCATCATTCTTCATGCATGCTGAATTATGTCTTGCATTATTACTGCATTTTAAGATTTGCTTTTGCTTTATTTGTAAAACTTTTTTTATATATACTTTCCATCATTATTCCTAGTGTTTAATTACAAAAGCAGAAACTGGGAAGCACCGAGGGCTTTTACCTTGAGGCAGGCCAGGCGGGAGATGTTGGGGCTCAGCTCCTCCAGCTCGTTGCCCGCCGCCTCCAGGGTGCCCAGCAGGGCTAAAGGGGCGGCGCGGCGGGAGTCACCTCCGTCGTCCGTGGGAAGCAGCCCCCCGGGTAGGGAGCGGAGGCGGTTCCCGCCCAGGAGCAGCTCCTGGAGGGCCGGCGCGGAGCGAGCCAGGCCGGGCCCCATTTCGCGAAGGCGGTTGCGGCGGAGGTTGAGGAGGCGCAGCTCAGGCAGGGCGGCAGGGGAGCCCTTCTTGGCCGCCGCCGCCGCCACCACCACCTGGGGCTCCCCGGTCCCGCCGAGCTCCGCCGGCAGCTCCTCCAGGCCGTTGCCGGAGAGGTCGAGGGTGCGCAGCGTGGCCGGCAAGAGGCGCCCGGCCTGGGTCAGCCCCGACGGGCCCAGCGCGCAGCCGGGAAGCGCCAGCGTCTGCAGCCCCGTCAGGAGCCCCAGGACCGGCCCCGGCTCCCGCAGCGCCGCGCAGCCGCCCCCGCGCACCTCCAGCGACCGCAGCGCCGCCCCCAGGGAGCCCAGAGCCCGTGGGAAGCGGCCCCCGGCGGCCTGCACACGCCGCTCCAGGGCGGCGCCCGACTCCAGGCTCAGCTCCCGCCGGCCGGACTCTGTCACCTCCGGCCAGTCCTCGTCTTCCCCTCCCGCCACTGCTACCGCCGCCGCCGCCATCTTTCTCTCGGCTGGCCACAGCCGCTTCCGCTTCCGGCGTCAACCGCGCTTCCGGTCCAAGACGCGCTTCCGCTTCCTGTGCCGTCAATAACGGAAAAAATGGGAAATGGCGAGATGTCCTATACTGTATAGTCTTATGAAGTGGGCGCAGAAAAGCGGGCGGACGTGTGTGTGGCGCATATGGGTGATATCCTTAAAAAAGATTTGATGGTAATTTTAAATTTATTTCCTGCCCTTCAGCAGGTCCCAGCGCGTTACATTTTCAAATGTAGAATTTAGAAGTAAAAATATTACATGAAAAGCATGTAGATATGCGACATCCGGTTGCCGCTTCCGTTTCTCAATCGCAATCACAGGCTTCCCGCTTTTCCGTTTGTTTGATTGGTATTAACCCAGGAGCTGATTTGCAGTTGCCATAACAATCAATTTAAATCAACCCTGTTTGTTATTAAAGTTCAGTATTTTTTTGGGGGGGGGGGAATCATTCATTTAAAAGTGCCAAAAGCACATTCTATGATTCTCTGTATGGTGGTTTGTCCATATAGATATGGTCAGAGTGGTCTGCATACTCCGAAGAAGTGTCTGATGAATGGTGGCTATCTGAAGTGCCTCCCTGATGCATGCAGGGTCTAATTCAAAGTGCAGGTGCTGAAACACAGCAGCTCAATAAGCCGGGATGTATCTTTTAAAAAGCCTTCAGGCCCATGTCCCACTATGTCAGGGATTGGGCAGCTATGGCCATCCAGATGTCGCTCCATTCCAATTCCCTCCAGCCTGATCACAGAGATACCAGTGATCGGAGTTGTAGTCCAATCTCGGGAAGACCACAGGAGGCTGCCTTATGCCAAGTCAAGTAGTTTGTCCATTGCACATAGTTTTTACTCTGACTAGCAGAGGTTCTCTGGGATCTCCAGACAAGGATCTCTGGTTCTCAAACCGTTTGTCCCACCCATCCTTTCTGTCTTTTGAAAGTTGATGGGTGTTTCATCCGACCAGTTAGCAAACTTTTGCTGTTGTAATACACATCAAAGCACATGCATACATGTTATAAAGTTTACACCCAACGAATATTTTAATAATTAGTCTTGCCTTTCTAATGGAACAGATGCACCCTCTTTTTAATGGATGAGAAACTCAGTTCTCTAATGTACTATATGGGAGCAGATATTACCTTTCAGTTAACTCCATCCTGTGAAACCCTTACCAGCACATAGCTATCTGTGGCCAATATAATAACGAAGCAGGAAGAGTTGGCTAGATTGCATCCAATGAAAAACACAAATACAGCTGACAAAATGTGACCAATAAAAGCTATGTAATATACAAGTGATACCATTTAAAAAGCCACAGATTTTTCATCTGGCTTAAAAACAAATATGTTTTTTCCTTAAGTGCTGGCATAATTGTCAAAAATCAGTCCTTGTTAGCTTGAAATTTTGGCCCTGATCAACACAGCCTTGACCTTTGTTGTCCAGTAAAATAAATCAAGTGCTGAGCCAAACACCAATGTTCTCGAATGTTTGCAAGTTTGTTGTGGACCACCTGATACCGCCAAAGGTCCACAGACCACCTCTGCACTACCTGATCTGCACTATGCTACGGACTTCAACATCAGCTGAAAATGCTGCCCAAAGCTTAACTTCTATGCACAAATCAGACCCATGAGGCTAAGCAGAATTCTCAGCTGCTCTTCTCTGTGGATTTCCCTTCCTCTGGAGATTCACCCAAACTTGAGCTAGTGTGCTTTTTCTTTAAACAGTCCAATTTTTTATATTTTTATTATTGAATTGGGCTATGGTGGCAAGGACAGGGCAGAGCATAACCAGTGCCAAATCTTTGGAACGGTGGACTACATATAGAACACAATAAACACAGAAATAAAGACATATTTCAAAAAGAGAAAAAGAATAACTGCCACTCCTTGTTGAAATATAGACCTTTATTATCAGAGCAGTACAAACCTGTGTGCAAGGTGATGTAACAAAAGGAGTTTGCAAAACTCTGGAATCAGGCCTGCTATCCAGCAATTTGCTCATTTCCTACAAAACCATACAGCATGGCTAAGTTGCAACATGGCAAGCTATCCAACTTAAGTCTTGAAAACCCCAACTGAAGACGTGTTGGCGCCAGCTCCCTTTAGGTGAGCCTCTGACTGGAGACTGGCTTGGTGGAGAGTTGCAACAAACCTTGGCCCCACGTTGGGGAACCTGAAGGGCAAGCGCACATCTTGTGCACCTAAAGATATCCTGCGTTGAAAGTTTGCTCCTGCAAACACGTTTCCCTCCCTAGAGGTAACTCGGTTATTTCTAGCCAAGGTCACCAAGATCCTGTGATTACACAGGAAGGCGTACAGGAAGGCATGTTAATGCAGGAAAAGGGATGATTCCCGGGAGTAAAAAAGCAGGGGTATTTAATCTGTATCCCACTGGCTGTTCTCCCAACCCCACCCATCCACTGGCTTTTTTTACCTGTTATATTCAAAAAAGGTCTGGTTTGGGTCAAAGCAGTGAACGGGGGTTCTAGGTGCATGTGCAAGTGGGCTCCCCGGCTGCTTCTCTCCTGCCCCAGCATTCCTGTTCTTCAGCAAACAAAAGAGTTGGGAACTTGCGTTTGCCAATGTACCTTCTTGTTCTGCCCTAAACAAGCCAAAGGACAATCCAGGCCTTCGTTTGGGGAAACATCCACCTCCCCTCCCTTTCTGTGTTTCCATCTGCCCATTTCAGCAGCAGCTCATCTGCATCATGACCCATAGCATCGTATCTGTGGCCTGGGATGGGCCAGGAATGAGGGTTTCAAGAGGTTCCAGTACAAGGCCTGACTTATGGTAGCTTCTGGGGGGATGGAACAGGGTTGAGAGAGGCTCGGATAAGGAGGTGGAATTGCCAGGAGGTGCAGGGCACGCTCTGTAGCTGTTACAGTGGCCCCCAGACCCCACTTAAGTGGGCAGAAGAGAGCTTTTCTACACAACTCACTCAGTGGGTGGGTGGGTGGGGAGTGATAAATACACCCACCTGTGCCTTACTCTTACTTGACATGCTTATGAGTAGATAAAGAGGTATGTTACATCTGCACATACACAGAGCCAGGGGAAGTGCATCCTGTTTCACTGCTTAGGCAAAATGGGAAATGCTGCCTGACCCCGCTGCCGCTGCCACTATACCTGCTCCTGCCGCTGCTCGCTGTGCCACCAGTATGTCTCCTACTGCATCTGTCACTGGCGGAGAAGCAGCACTGCCATTGGCACTGATTTCAGGCAAGATCACACTGATTCGGGGTGAGATATTGCCCCAAATAGATGTGATTTTGCCTGAAATGGGCAGTGCTTCTCTGCTGCTGGCAGAGGTGGTAGGATGCCACTTTGGGGGCTTTTGCTGCCTAAGGCAGCGGCCTCATCCTCCCTAATAGCTGGGCGGGCTCTGCACAGAGCTTCCACCTGACTATCTCATTCAATCCTCCATGAACTTATCTATTTTTTAAAAAGCCATCTAAGCTGGTGATCTCTAGACTCCTTCTTTCGCCTCCATAATCCCTCTAGTCTACACAGTTGTGAGGCCGTAAAAAATAAAAGGATAACGTTTATAAGGGGTCACAGTAGTAGTTATGCCCTCTGTATCTGGCCACCTTTTCTTTCTGCTTCTTGAAGAGTTTGCACAATTCAAAAGCCTGCAGATCCCACATCAGCCATTACACATCTTATAAGAAGATGCAGAACAAGTTTTATAATGCTGTCCTTTCAGATGATCCTTTAAAGCGAAGGATGGGATGGCAACTAAACCCTTTCATGACTTGATTAACATTCCTGAGGTTGTTAAGGATTTTCATTAACCTGATCCAGTGGTTTTCAAACTTTTCCATTACATGGGAAATCCCTTCCCATTAATGGATACATCCTTTTATCATCCAAGTGTTATGCTATGTTCTCTGAGGGAGGGCAACCTCCTAGAGAGGTTGGAAAATCCCCGTTTGGGAACACAAGGGTGATATATTATTTAGATCTGCAAGAACTGCAACCACCTGTCAGTTCTCATTTCCAGAGTGCTTTGCACATAGTGAAGATTCTGGGTTCTCCCCTCCCCCCTATTGCTTCTTAACATAATGTGCCGTGTCCATACATGTGCTGGGTTACTAGAACTGCCTCTTGAGCTCTAGAGAAGGGGATTCTGGTCTGCCCCATCTTTTCAAGCAGAACATGATCAAATAGGTCAAATGGGGCAGCTCTGGTTAGACCTCAGTAGTTTATACTGCAGGTAGGGGAATTAAATGCTTTGAAAATGAAAACATCCCAAGGATTCCAGGGATGGGGAACCTGTGCACCTCCAAACGTTGTGGGCTGGGGCTGATGGGAGCTGGAGTCCCACAACCTCTGGTGTTGTAACCAAAGTGCGTCCCGTTGATGTTTATTGGCATAACTCACTGCTTTCAGCGGGTCTACTCTGAGTAGAACTTAGTTGGATACATCCATTGGAGGGCCATCAGCTATCCACCCATGATGTATGCAGAAACTCTAGTATGTCAAGGAGAAGGCCAGGTGAGAGCCCTTTCCTATGACATTGGAGAGGTTTCTTTTTTTAAAAAAAAAAAGTATGGAAGCATTTAAGCATGCAATTCCCACTCCTACCCCCGCCCACTAGAAAGATGAAATGGAACAGGCAGCCAAAAGCTGTACCCCCTTGACCACCCAAATGGCACGAACTGGTTCTTAGGCCAATATTTATTGGCCACTGCAGTTCTCTCATATGCGCATTTGGAGGTGATGGTGGAAGAAGAAGAAGAAGAAGAAGAAGAAGAAGAAGAAGAGGAGGAGGAGTTTGGATTTGATATCCCGCCTTTCACTCCCTTTAAGGAGTCTCAAAGCGGCTAACATTCTCCTTTCCCTTCCTCCCCCACAACAAACACTCTGTGAGGTGAGTGGGGCTGAGAGACTTCAGAGAAGTGTGACTGGCCCAAGGTCACCCAGCAACTGCATGTGGAGGAGCGGAGACGCGAACCCGGTTCCCCAGATTACGAGACTACCGCTCTTAACCACTACATCACACTGGATCAGCAAAACTTCCTAGAAAATAGGGTGAGGAATGTACCTTTCAACCAGACAGGAAGAGGGCAGAAAGGCGTATGGTTGGCAGTCCGGCTGCCTAGTTAGTGATGCTTAAATCTGTATGTTTCTTTAGTATCTGATTATGAGCAAGGAATAGGCACGGCCTTCCTAGGATGCCTCAGGTGGTAGGTTTTTTTTTTGGGGGGGGGGTCAATAAGAGCAGCAGAGTGGGAGACAGACACATCAGACTTATGGGGGGAACATTTCCTGCAGAAACCCCACAGAATCCAGTGGGGAATCTACAAAAGCAGCAGGAGACACAACACATCCTAATGTGTAGAACACACCTCATGAGCAAATGCTTCAGGCTGAGCCTAGACTGTAAGTCACCCTGCCTAGAGAAATTCTTACGAGAACTAGGTAGGGCTTGGAGAAAGACTGGCATGGCAAATCCCACTAAATTCAGACAACCCATGTAACATAAGAACCCACCTTCTTGTGCCTGGGCCTGCAGCGCAAGGTGAAAGTGACCCAGAAACTAGAGGATGTAAGAAGGCTTAGACAAGGCTTCCTCTTTTCCCTGCTTTTGTGCTGCAAGAGATCACAGTCAAGGAGTGAGCACCCACCAGATGGAGTTTTGGATGTACAACTTCTCCATCTGTGTGGACAATCCCCAGGGAAGAGAGGACCAACCTATCGGAGCCAAACAATCAAACAGAGACGCGATTGGCTTATAACTGTGCCACTTGGGGAAGGAGAGGCGTGTGACGCAGGGTACCGCCGCTATCTGCAAGCAGAATCTTAGAGCAAGATACGTAAAGTGCAGCCGGTTGCGGAGCCAAAAGGAAAGAAGAGATCCGCGTCATCGCTTTGCATACGTTCTGCCAGTGCTTTTATTCATGCCTCCTCGTGGGGTGGGGATCTTGCTGCCAACCGATGGGGAGCGAAGCTTCATGCCCGTCGGCCCGGATCGGTTGAGAGGTGCTCCGACAGGCCTGCCTGAAAATTTGGGGTGGGGGAGAAGAGTGTTTGAGTTTAGACAGAGATGAAAGCAGGCGCCGTTGCAGGATACGCCTCATTCACAATGCACTCTCGTTCATGCCTGCGGGGCTGAGTATACAACCCCAGGTTCCCCAGTTGAGTGTGGAGATGTGTCTCCCACACAAAATATACACACATCCTTAGATTCTCAGCTTCCCACCGTTTTTTTTACAAAAGGGACACCTGTAGGTGTCCGGATGCTGGAAGAAAGCCGCCTCGTGCTCTGGAGAGGCAAACAGACACCACCCCGCTGCCTAAGCGTCATCTGTGTGAAACCAACAATGGAGGCCGTACCGGCAACTGGCTGCATTGGCATGCTCTTGTTCAAGGACTGGGTCCGTCTCAGGTTCATGCGGCAGCCGTCTCTGCCCATGAGGTGCACCTTCCAGGCCTACGGGGAAAGGAAGGAGGGGAGAAGGTCAAAAAGGGATCAGGTCTTTCACACAGATAATGAAATCAAGCAGGTAGGGAAGAGATGCAGCATGTAAGGTGAAGATCCTGGAAAAAAGAGCCCTGCTGGATGAAACCAAAGGAGCATCCAGCCTAGCACCCAGTCAGATGTCTCTGGGAAATGGATAGGCAGGGAGTAAGTGCAATAGCCTCCCCACACCCAGGGATTTGGGACTGCATTGTGTCTAATATTAGTCAAAGGGCACGGTCACAATGACTAGGGATCATTGACTGCCTTAGCCTCCTCTATGAGTCTACCCCGCCTTTAAAGCCAGGACAGTTAGGGTCCATCTCTGCATCTTCCGGCAGCCAACACCACTGTCTAACTGTGCAATGTGTGAAAGAGTCGGGGTCCCTGCTTTCTGCGGCAGCTACGCTGCTCTCGTGACATCTACCTCTGGCCCACCTTGCAGGGTGGTTGGGAAGATAAAAGGGGGCCGGGAGAGAAGCACCTATGGGGAAAGGGCAGGATAAAATGGACACAAATCAAGCAGCTGGAGCCAAATAGGAAGATGAATTCATCCCAGAGAGATGCTATAGCTGCATCGAGAGCACTTCTGTGGAACTGCCCACTATGCTTGTTTCACACTGCCTTGCTGCTGTGCCAAGCTGCTAATACAATAAGACAGCAAGGCAAGGTGCTATGCAATTCTAGTTTGGTGAGCCGGACTTCATCTGGTCAACCAGGACTGGAGGATAACCCTTCTTGTAAGGTCAACCCTTCCTTTCCCTCTCTTTAAGCAGCGACTGGCCGAGCTAAGGGCGATGGCTCTCACCTCCTCTCCTGGCGTGAAATTCTCATGGCACAACGGACAGTGATTGGCCACTTTTTCAGGCTTGGCAGCTGGAAAGAGGAGAAAGCAGAGAGATGTCATTGCAGACCGCATGTCCCAATCTCATGCTGGCTTCGGCTGATGGGAGTCCAAAATGTCTGGAGAGGGCCTGGTTGGCGGAGGCCGCTGTGCCCGCTCCCTGCCAGCCCACCCAGAGCCCTGCTCTTCCTTACGGTTGCAGGCCTTTCCCTTGACATGCCGGGGCAGCTCGTCCTTCGGCAGGGCTTCGCAGCAGCGCGGACACTTGTCAAAGTTGTCCTTTTTGTCGCACTCTGTCAGCAGGTGCTCTGTCAGGCTGGCAATCTCAACCACCTGGAAGGGGACCGTCCACAGTCTGAGGCAAGAGCCAAATGTTTTTTTTCTCTCTCTTTTTTTTTAAATTTTACTTATAATTTTCAGATTTATACATTTCAATAATTTCACAGTCATTTTAACATTTCAAAACTTGGCTTCCTTTCCTCTCTTTCTGTGGTTCCCTAAATTTATTTTTAATATCTTCTGCATACAGTTTCCAAATTAACTTAATTTGTTCATTTATTCATCTACTTTAAATATATACTCTTATGAAATTGCAGGTTATTACAATAATCCTGCCAATGTTCTCATCTGTTTACAATTTATCTGTAAATATTTAATAAACCATTTCCATTATTTTATAAGAAGTTTGTTATCTTGATTTCTAATTTTTCTGGTAAGTTTTGCCATTTCTGCATATTCCATAAGTTTTTGTATCCATTCTTCCTTTGCTGGGACTTCTACTTCTTTCCATTTTTGGGCAAGTAACATTCTTGCCGCTGTAGTAGCATACATGAATAAGATTCTATACAGTTTGGGTAGTTCTGTCCCTATAATTCCCCAAAGAGCCAAATGTTTCTCATGCCAAAGCCCTAATTGTTAGCACCTGGGATTAAGGGTGCAAGTGTGGGTAGGCAGGGGCTCAGCCCTTTCACACCCCGCCACCTAATCACATCTCTGGTCTGGATGCCACCTCTTCTGCTGTTGTACAGGGGAGAGAGAGAGCGCATTGGCTGGAGTGAACCCACATTCTATGGGATGAACTCAGATACAGGATCAGAGGTTGCTCACCTTTCTGGGCCAGTAAGCATATTTTGGAGTTTTGAGAATGTGCTGCAGGCCCCAGTTCCAAAACAGCTGCAAGACAGGGGCATGGCATGACACAAAATGACTGCCACATCTAGGGCAGCAAAGATAAGACAGGACCACAACATGCTGCACCAAAGGGGAGCCATGTCTCTCTCCAACCTTTCCCAGATCTCTGGGCTGTTACTGCAGGGCTCACCAACACAGTCCCTGCTGTGGCACACATCCAAGGTCCCCTCAAAAATGCACAACACGTGTTCATGGCAGGGGCTCACCTGTTTGCAGAACTCGCACCTTGTCAGCATTGGGCAACGTTTCCAGTAGTGGAGATCCAGGCCTTCCTCCGTGAAGGATTCGTCTCTCTCCCCACAGAAGATGCAGAGGCTGGAGTTGGGGAAGAGCAACGAGGGCAGAGGTCAAGGCAGAGGGATTGCAGGGCCTCCAGCACCCTGGTTTGCTTTAGAATGAGGGGCTCAGGGCATATCTACGTCTTGCATGTCCCACTCTGTGGTCCAAATCTCTCTTCCTACCACTGAGCTGTGTTAAGGAGGCACCTGCAGGGTGGTTTATGGCAAAGAATGCAAGCTGGACAAGCTAATGCATTGGCAGTCGGCCTATACAAATGCAAACGACTTTTGCCTAATGTACAATGAACACAGGATTTGAATCTGGGGTGCAGAATATAAAGAGGGATGCAGGGCCACCACTAGTTCTGCTGAGAAGCCAGGCTTCTGCTTCAGTCTCATCACTTGGCGGCAGCTATTCCATTGTTGTTGTTGTTGTTGTTTAGTCGTTTAGTCGTGTCCGACTCTTCGTGACCCCATGGACCAGAGCATGCCAGGCACTCCTGTCTTCCACTGCCTCCTGCAGTTTGGTCAGGCTCATGTTTGTAGCTTCGAGAACACCGTCCAACCATCTCGTCCTCTGTCGTCCCCTTCTCCTTGTGCCCTCAATCTTTCCCAACATCAGGGTCTTTTCCAGGGAGTCTTCTCTTCTCATGAGGTGGCCAAAGTATTGGAGTCTCAGCTTCAGGATCTGTCCTTCCAGCGAGCACTCAGGACTGATTTCCTGAAGAATGGATACGTTTGATCTTCTTGCAGTCCATGGGACTCTCAAGAGTCTCCTCCAGCACCAACATTCAAAAGCATCAATTCTTCGGCGATCAGCCTTCTTTATGGTCCAGCTCTCACTTCCCTACATCACTACTGGGAAAACCATGGCTTTAACTATACGGACCTTTGTTGGCAAGGTGATGTCTCTGCTTTTTAAGATACTGTCTAGGTTTGCCATCGCCTTTCTCCTAAGGAGCAGGCGTCTTTTGATTTAATGGCTGTTCCATTAGGCTGCAGCAGAGGATGGAAGCAGGGCAATGTCACTGACACCCAGCTAAGAGGCCAGCAGCTCCCCCTCCTTGAGCTCATTAGGAGGACTTGTGACTATGAACTTGCACTCATGTTTGCTTATTCCATTCTCCCACCCAACCCATTTTCATCTCATGCTTTTAGATTTTAAGTCTATGAGAGCAGGAACAGTAGTGATCTGCAAGGTGCTCTGGGTGCTCTTCCTGGTTGAAGAGTCGGATAAATTCAATAATAATAATAATAATAATAATAATAATAATAATAATAATAATAATATTTTTTTAAAAAAACAAAACAGACAGATCTGAAGGGCTATTCAAAAACAGTGTTTACTCCTGAAACGGTGATCAGCGCAGGAAATAATGACAAAGTACTTTTTTAAAAATCCAGCCAAAAGACGGGCAGTTCTGACTTATTCAACCCAATTTATCTGTTCTGGAACTAACTGCTCACTGATATTTTTCTTACTTACTTGTCGAGGTAATTTGCAACTGAAGTGTGATCATCTGGAGTGTCTGCTTTTGGAGGCTGTGGGGCTTTTTTCAAGAACTCGGCTTAAAAAGAAGGAAATAAAGGGAAGGCGGAGGGAAAGAAAAAAGAAATGAAATGAAATGAACCAGTGTTGAAACATATTTCCTGGTGAAAAAGGACACTTTGTGGGGAGGGGTTAGTGGAGGATGCATTAGGACAGCCTTTCCCAACCCAGGGTTCCCAGATGTTTCTGGAACTACAATTCCCATCATCCCTGACAAACTGGGCCATGCTGGATGAGGCCGATGGGAGTCCAGCGACATCTGGAAACCCAAGGTTGCAAAAGGCTAGCTTAGGGCATCCCTCACAGCAGTGCACCTGGTGGGAGTGTGTGTGTCACATCTTCTAAGCACTGCAGAGTGCAATGTATTTTATTGCTGGGAAGAATACAACACTTTCATCAGCCTTGCCCACTATTGTTGAAGGCAAAAGGGCACTTGCTGGCAGATGAGAGAATATGCCACATTGGAAAAGGAGAAACTGAAATGAGCCTCCAATGTTGCAGCAATGCCTCTCCCGGCTACAGAGGGCAAACAAGGCAGTATCTGTGCAAAAGGATAAAGTAAGAATAAAATAAAAGTTGCTTGTATGGAAGGCAGGAATTTCACCTGCTCCTGAGTTACCTGAGTGAGGAATTTGGATGCCCCCACCCTCTTCCTTAGAAGACACCGCATAGACTACAGTAACTTGGAATTCTGTTCCATCACTTAAAATACTCTTAACATGTAACTAATGTGTATCCCCACTAAGATCTGTTTACAGAACTCATAGCTTTCTGACTTCTTCTGACTCATGGCAAACCAAGACTCAAGATGAACTGAATATGCAGTTTTACAAATACGATTTATAAAAGGCATGTACTATGAGAGGATATTGGGTTTTTAAAAATGTGCCTACCTTGAGCCTTGGACTTCTGAAAATCATTCTCTTTCTCCTGAAGAAGAAAAGTAGAATAAATTAAAAACAAAAATGTAAACGGAATCACAAACAGTACATTCTTACACTTGTTTATACAGAAGCCAGCCTCAAGTTCAGGGAGACTTGCTCCCAGGTAAGTGCTTATGCAGCAGGGAACCTTGATGCCTTTGGGACTCCACCTCCCATCAATCTCAGCCAGCATGGCCAGGCATGATGGGAGTTGGACTCCAGAAACATCTGGAGCATCACAGATCAGTCCCCTCTCTCCAGCCGAAATCCTTTTCTTTGTTCAGCAACCGAGGAATTGAAGAAGAAATCTGGTTAATAACAATGAATTAAAAGGAAGTAGAAGGATGTGGCTGAAGCCTTAGCAGAAGCCCAATGTTTGACAGTTGGCATATCTGGTAAAAGACATGTTCCTAAATGCAGAAAGCCACAGGCTCAGTCCCTGCCCTTTCCAGCCACAAAAGATATTAAATAACAAATCCCTCTGCTTGAGACCACAAAGAGCTATTGCTGTCGTGAGGCAGAGTTTGATTCAGAAATGGGTTTGCATGGAACCCTCCGCTAAAACAGAGGGAAAACCTATGTTTCTACAGCACTTTGCACTTGACTTTCTTGGGATGTTGGGTGATTGGCAGGTGTGTCGCCCTGCCCAAGTGTCATTTTTTTTGCCCACAAGGCTGATCCTGATAAGGATGGTGGCCCGTGGAGTCAAAAAGGTTCCCACCCCAGGTCTATACCAACTGACAGTGGCTCTCCAGGGTTTCAGATGGGGGTCTTTCCCAGCCCTACTTGGGCATATTGAGGAATGACCTTCTGCATGCAATTCACTTGGGCTTCAGTTCTTCCCCAAAGTTAAATAATGGAAACCACTGGATAAGAAAGTTTTGGGCTGGCCTTGTCTGGCTCAGTTTAAGGAAGCATGATGTTGCTTATTTGAGGCTTTCAAAGATCTCAATGATGCAACAATCCTGGAGGAGAGAGGTTGTTATATTTTTGCATTGGTAGGATATTCAGTTTTTAAATGTTTGATGTTTTGTTGTGTTTTTATATATGCTGTATGCCACCAACCAGCTTCCGGTAGTACCTGAGGCACCACAAAAGCAGCTTGACTAGGAAGGGACAGTGGTACCCATACACATTCAGTCTGCAATGGTGGAAGAGTTATACTATTTCAAAAGGCAGGGAGAGAGAATGAAAGAAATGTTCTATGAATTCCTTCTATCCATAAGGATAAAGCAACGGAAGAGCATTTAAAGACCTTTGGTGGCCATCTGATACCTTTACAGCCTGAGCTTCCGTCTGCATGTCCTTCAGAGCTGCCAGCTGACCTTGCAACACTTTGATCTCGTCTTTCTTTTGCTTTTCAGCTTCGTCGGTAGCCGTCTTTCTCTGCGCCTGTCAAAACACACACAGTTGAAGGTTGCTGGGTTTGGGGCCCGAGTCACCAACAACACTGGCCTGGTTGTTTTCTGGAACTAGGATTCTGCGAGTTCCCAGCTTACACAGCATCAAAAAAAGAAAAGGAGGAACACTGAGCAAAGACAGGGATAATGTCTGAATGCACCTGTCTACCAACCTGCAGAATTTACTCAAGCAGAGAGCAGAGACAGAAGCCAATGGTGACACAGCCACAAGATGAAAGCTGCTGCCTTCAAGGCTGTTTTCCAAGAGGGATTTGACAAATTCATGGAGAACAGGTTGTTTAGTTCCAAGAGTATACCTATGGATACAGTGGTGCCCCGCAAGACGAACGCCTCGCAAGACGGAAAACCCGCTAGACGAAAGGGTTTTCCGTTTTGGAGGCGCTTCGCAAAACAAATTTCCCTATGGGCTTGCTTCGCAAGACGAAATGTCTTGCGAGTTCCTGCGGGGTTTCCCCCCTCCCCCCCCCTTTCCTAAGCCGCTAAACCGCTTATCAGCTGATCCGCTGATAAGCCGCTTATCAGCTGATCCGCTAAAAGCCGCTAAACCGCTAATAGCGCTAATCCACTAAGCTGTCAATGGGCTTGCTTCACAAGACGAAAAAACCGCTATACGAAGAGCCTCACGGAACGGATTAATTTCGTCTTGCGAGGCACCACTGTACCTGGCATCGCCAATGAACAGTGGGAGCAGGAGGCCTGCTTCCTCTATGGCTTGCTACCTGGAGACATCTGGTTGGTCATTGTGGATGATGAACCAGATGGCATTTTGGTCTGATCCAGCAAGGATCACTTTGCCTTCCTGATGGGTTGAGCCTGACACACAGAAGAGCGTAACAGCTTGCTGGATCAGGCCAATGGCCCATCTAGTCCAACATACTGTTCTCACAGGGGCCAACCTGTAGGAAACTGGCAAGCAGGATCCTGGCACAAGAGCACTCTCCCTTCCTGTGGTTTTCAGCAACTGGCCATCGTTTTCCTGCCTCAGTCAGCACAGCCCCTATGAAAACCACAAGACCTGAAAAAAGTTGCATTTCTTACCCTCATTTCAGCTTCTGTGAGTCTGCCGTCTATTTTAGCAAACCCATCAAAAAGCGTCTTGTACAGAATGTTCTTGCGTGTGTTGGCATCATCAGGAGGAAGGTAATCCAGGATGACGGCTCGGTGCTGCCGATACATATCCAGGATGATCCGGAGGGCTGTTTCCCGGACCTCATATACTCGATGCTCCAGAGCTCCCGTTGCAAACTAAGGGTGAAGAAAACATGCAATCATTTTGTGAGTCTTATGGAGGTGGTTTAAGTGTACATTCGATGTCCTGAAAAACAAGGGGGAAAATAGGTTCTACAGGTTTCCAGTGTGTTAGAAAAAAGCTGGCTGTGCAGGGTGCTAGTGGCTAATGCCTGCAACATCAACAACACACCTCCCACCTCCAAAGAAGTTTTTCTAAGTGATTTTACTGAGAAGGAAAGAGAGTGGGGTATGATTGTATGGGCACAATTGCAGAGTTTGTGCTGCACCTAGAGCAAGCGGCTTCATTAAGAATGTAGGAAGCCATCTTAGACAGATTCAGAAACCACTGCCGAGATGACCAGCAGAATCCGAGACCTGGGAGAGGAGAGGGTTGAAGAAGATTGGAAGAAATTTAAGATGTATTTGCAAAAATACTGTAATTTGGTTGAATGTTAAGAAGGATGCTAGATCATAAATAATTGAGCACCACTAAACTAGACGGAATTGGGATGACAAGTGAGAAATATAAACCTTCTGGAGATCTATTAGATTATATTTAAATGAACGGGGCATAAGAACTTAAACAAGATGATAAATTGCTGGTAAAAATTTACAATGATGTAAGTGGGAGCGGGAAACGCGAGGGAGTCCAAAGAAGTTATGAAACTATGTTACGATACATGTTATATTGTTTATTATTTTTACACTTGTATTTAAAAATTTTAATAAAAAAAAATTAAAAAAAAATTCAGAAACCACTGGCAGCTCAGCTCCTTACCCGCATGACGTTATCGACAGTAAAACCGGTGTTATCCGTCCCCATATCTTTCAGCAAGCGTTCCACTAATTCCACCTGGCTCATTGCAAGATGTGTAGGGAAATTTGGCTTCACAGGCTGCACCAGGTGAGCAGGTATAATCTGAAGAGGCTTCACTTCGTTACAGAGGGCCATTTCCTAGAGGGGGATGGAAAAGACACAGCACGCTCGGGTCAGCGGTTAATATGCGGCCCAGAAAGGCACGACTCTGCAAAACTGAGAACTGCCCTCCCAAGTCCTGCAAGATTCAGCAGCGGTTTGAGCCTTACAGGTTTTACTTCAGACCTACACAAAGAAGAGGAGTATTTTGTAGTGACATAGATACACACAGTTGTTCCATACCTGTCAGCAATCACGCCACAGCATTCTGCACTAACTTGCAGCTTCCAGATCATGCGCAAGTGAAGCCCCCCAGAGAGCGCATTGCAGTAATGCAGTTGAAATGATCAATGCATGAACCTTGAATGTCATGTGTTCAGGCAAACACTTGCATGCAGCTGCAAGTCTTTGTGTATTGACTAGACTGACCTGGATGAAGTTGGCAGCCGCTACACGAAGGCGGGCAGAGGAGTCCCCCGTCCTGGAGAGAAGGTTGGGGAAGGTCCTTTCCACGCAGTAAGTGGTCTCTTGCTTCCCAAGTTTATGCTTGGGGATGTACTGTGTGATGATCATCTTTAGGAGCTTTAAGGAAGCTTGAAAAACCTACCAGAAGGAAACCATCAAGGTGGTTAAAACAGGAACTGTGGTCAAAAGGGAGAGAAATTTCGATTGCATGGGGCTGCTGCGTGTGGAAACCTTTAAAACCATCTGAAACTGGGAGTCACTGAACCCCGCCGCTGAGTTCCCACACATTCTCATTTAGAAGATATAGAGGAGGGCATTCACAGGGATGTTAGACCCGAGCCCCCCGATATTGCTCACCGAGGAGACTATGTCTTTTATGGCTCTCACTATGAGGAAGATGGCGCCCCGAAGGAGGTTCTTCAGGTCATCCTTTGGCGTGTTTGTGGATACTTCCGTCATCTTTTTGTATATGGCGAGCAACGAGTCTTCGCGGTAGGACCATGTCTTGGAATAGGCCCCTGCAACCTGGCAAAAGGGGAATGTTCAGGAGCTGGAACAGCCCAGATCTGCACAAAAGCCGACACCTGTCATTCTTTCATCAGGAAGAGCCTGGCCAGTACTGCTGCAGGGGAGAGACGGCTGGAGCCACCAGGGGCAAGTGATTCCACCTGCCTTGCCCCACTCCCCTTTAAAGGAGGCGCTGCTGTTTAAGTTCTTATTCTTGCTCTCCACTAATGTTTTTTTTTAAAAAAATTACTCTGTTGCCTTTATGGCAGGAAAATGAACGCATGTTAACACTTCTGAAATGTTACGATTTAGTTTGATTTTTATGGTATTGCACTATATTTTGACTCGTAGGTTTGCATTTGCATTTATATTGCTTGTGAGCTCTCTTGGGATGTCTTCCTCGGCCAAAAGGCAGCATATAAATAAATAAATTCATAAATATCACATGCTGGCATGGCACGCTGAGGAACAAAACCCAGGATGAGTTTATGCAGCTAGGAGCAGGGTTGACTCTCAGTACTACCCCCAGGTTACCTGTATCAAGCTGGAAAGAGCCCCAGAAGCCAGATCAAGAGGCCTGGGTAGCTGATTTTGGCTCAAATAGGAAAAAAAATCAATTCAATTTTCTTTGTACCACCTGCACCACTCATCCAGGGCTCCATCCTGTAATGTGCAAGGGTACTCTTTGTACATGAAAGTAATGTGCTTGCCCTGCCATTACTAAGCTACATTTACGAGGTCTTTACCAGGCCTTCCCCAAACACTTCAATGGCTGAGCTGGCCTCCCTCAGAGCTTTCTCGGTCAGCGGCTCTGGCTCTCCGACGACGCCACTTCTCGGGGTGTCCCCAGGGTCCTCCTCGTTCATCTCAGGGTCCAAGTAGGGAAAGCCTTCCTCCTGCTGCTTACGAATAGTCGGGAGGGGCCTCTCATCGTAAGGCAAGAATTCAACCTAGCAGAGAGAGACAGAGAGAGGGGGAGAGGGAGAGGGAGAAGACACTGTTTTTTACAAAGTACTAGCTCAATACTGTATACACTGACTGGCAGCAGCTCTCCAGTCTTTCAGGCAGGGGGCATTCCAAGCTCTACTTGATGCCACTGAGGACTGAACCTGGGGCTTTCTGCATGCAAAGCAGATGCTCCGTCACTCAGCTGTAGCCCTTCCCTTGCTTCACTAGCCATGGGAGCACAGAACTAGTACAAAAATGGTGATCTGGTCCAACATCCCCCTTGCAAAGAAATGTTGGAAAATTGGGTCCAATTAAGGAAACAGAGTAAGGGGTTCACATGGGGTTAAGACAGATAGAGTGAGGGACCTCCAGCTTCCTAGACTTTCCCTGTACCTTCATCTCTATGCTGACTTCTCTATTGCTTTGTTATTTGAACTCATACATCTTAGGTTGCTCCGTGTTTTGCAACTTCCTCCTCACCCTGTTCTCTCAGACCTCAAGATGAGAAGTCACTTAGACCTATCCTCTGAGAACAAAGGACCAAGCACGGCTGCCTTTGTCTTCTCTAGGACGATAAACTTTTCTACCCAAGCTACGTACTTCCTACAATTCCTGTGTTATTTTTCTGACTCTGAAGGCATCGCTGCACCTCAACTGGGAAGCATTCAGCAGCCCAAAGGGATCCCCAGCCCTAGATGGTTTACAGAAACTGCAACCAATGAGTCCAGCTGAACTGAAAGCAGGCACAATTGCTCTCCGCCCTCAGAACAAAGCAGGAAGATAAAGAGGCCACAGAAATATCCAGTGTCAGCTGTGTGCAGAAGGGCATTAATCTGCAGGACACATGGAAAACTAGGCTTACGTTGATCTTTGGAAAAGCCTCAGTGGAGATGGGGGCCTGGGCGGCGGGAGGAGAGATGGCCTGAGCTGCAATGGGCTCTGGAGAAGGAGCTTCTGGTGGCTTTTCAGGAGGCAGCGGCTCAGGGCTCTCCGCTTCGGTTTTGTCCCACCGGGGCGAAAGCAGAGGCCTTTTCTGCTGGGGAGAAGCAGTGGGATAAGCCACAGGTTCCAGAGGCAAGTCGGGAGGCCGCCGGATCTGAGAGAACGAGAGGGAGAAGAAAAGTACATCAAGAGAGATTTTGCCATGCAGCAATTTTGAGAAACACTTCCAGTTGTCCTGGGATGACAACTCACCCCATCATTCCTGGCCACTGGTCATGGGAGTCCAACAGTATCTGGGGCCATGCCTGTTATACTGCTTCCCAACATACAGTAAAGCTTTTCTGCAATGGGAGCTGACTTCAGTGACTTCCCAAACCTCCCTCAATACTTCTGAACTGCATGGCAGGAAGAGCTGGGCAAGGTCAATCTCATCCCTGTCTTGTACTGCTAGGGACGTTGCTCACCAACAGATCCGGGTCGAGGAGATTGTGCAGCTCCAGCTGCTGATACACTTTGAGGCGGTACTCCTCCATCTGCTGCTTCTTCTGCTTGGCAAGGTCATAGTCCTCCCGCTCAACGGCACAGCGCTTCTCCACTTCGTAGCGGCCCAGCCGCTCACCAACCTGGAAGAAGGGGGAGTTCAGAGGTCACTGCTGGAGCCTGGAATGGAACAATGGGCTTGCGAATTCTCTGCAGTGGACACAGCTTATCCCAAAGCCGAGAAGAGACAAGGAAGTTGCAGAACTTTCTTCTCTTACTGTCATGCTGGTATTAAGAGAGAGCTGGTGGGCTCTTTTGTAGTTTCCTTCAGATACATCTTCTTGGTCCCTCGAGGCTTGAAAAAAGAGTCAGCTCCCTAAACAGAAATACAGTGGTGCCCCGCAAGACGAAAAACTCGCTAGACAAAAGGGTTTTCCGTTTTTCGAGGTGCTTCGCAAGACGAACTTCCCTATGGGCTTGCTTCGCAAGACGAAAATGTCTTGCGAGTTCTTCCCCCTTTTTCTAAGCCGCTAAGCGCCGCTAATCCACTAAGCCGCTAATAGCCGCTAAACCGCTAATAGCGCTAATCTGCTAAGCCGCTAATAGCCATGCTTCGCAAGACGAAAAAACCGCAAGACGAAGAGACTCGCGGAACGAATTAATTTCGTCTTGCGAGGCACCACTGTAATATCTCTCCTAGATTTGACATTTCAGATCTTTAGAGAGAAAAGAAGGAAAGGTCCCAATCTTGAAAATCCTTCTGGAGGAATGTTGTCGAACTCCAGGTTGCATCCTGCATTAAGTCAGAGTAGACCTGCTGGAATGAATGGATATGACAAACTTAGGTCCATTAGTTTCAAGGGGTCTTCTATGAGTAGGACGAATGAAGACTCCTTGAAACTAATGGACCTAAGTTGGTCATATCCATTCATTCCAACAGGTCTAGTCTGACTTAATGCAACTCTGTTTCTTGGCCCACCTTCCAAGGAGGCTGAAACTCCTAGCACAGGAAGGTTCTGGGGGATAGTTGCCTCTTCACCCCTCCTGCATAAACTCTACAGGTGAAGGAAAAAACTCTTTTTCAAAGAGGAAGAAATGAATGTGGAGGGCCTGAGGGGAAAAGGGCTCTTGTTTGGCTGTTGCATTTATTAGTTTATGGGGGCTGCGCCTAAACAAGGGCGGCAAAGAGCCCAGTGGAACCAACTGATTTATTTTTGGCAGAGGTGAGGAACCTTTGGTTCCTCCAGAGGTTGTTGGGCTCCAACTGCCATCAGCCCTGGTCAGCATGGCCAATGGTCAGGGTTGAGGACGGGAGTTGTGCAACAACATCTGCAGGGCCACTGGTGCTCTTCATCAGGCGCAGGGTGTGCAATCCTCAGCGAGCAGGGAGATGTACATGATTACGAGTAACCGCTGACACTCCGCAAAAACCTCTGCTGCAAATAATAAAATCAGTTGGCTGTGTGTGGCCCTTCCCTACCGTGCTCTGGCCCTACCTTCTGCAGGTCTGCAATAGCTTGCTTGAGTTTCTTGGCATGGTCGTAATGCTCCTGGCGCACCGCTTCGTGCTTTTTCTCATCCAACTTGCGGATGATCTGCGCCACCTCTGGATCTTGGTACATGTCAAAAGCCAGGTCATCCAGTGGTGAAATCAAATCTGGCTTCCTGGGAATGAGAGGGATAACAGGGACTTAGGGGAGCTGTTTAAGACACAGGATTTTATTTTATTTTTTTCATTTGCAAGGGGATGGGGGAAATGAAACTCTGGCTGACATCTAGGACACAATGCAAGGCAGCTTCCTATGTTTCCGAGTCAGGCCACTGGTCCTTCACTGACTGACAGAGGCTCTCCCAGGATTCAGGCAATAAGTTTCTTCCAGCCCCACCTGGAGTTGATGGGTTATTATTTATATATTTTAAAATGTATTTATGTACTGTTAAATCATAAAAAATATATCAAAGTGGTTTAAAACATTAAAAAGATTAAAACCAAACAATAAACGCATTTTAAAAAGCTAAGAACAACTTAAAAGCAAAAAGAAGTTCTTAAAAAACAAGCATCAATAAACCATTGTGGAAGGATGAACTCTTTTCTGCCTGAAGAGGCCTGGCGGAATAGAAAAGCTTTCAACTTGAACTTGGGACCTTCTGCTGTACTACTGAGCTGTGGCTCTTCATCATCCTTACCCGGTGTATGTTCCATCCAAGGCCGAGTCATCTGGGTTGTTCCCAAGGTAATGGTCGATCAGCTTCTCTCTAGAAGACTTCAGAAAGATAAAATCAGGGGGCATCCCACAAATCAAGCCTATGTCCAGGAATGGCAAGTGGTACCCTTCTAACGCTATGTATGATATAATAGATCCTATATACATATATTCTATTAATCTTTACTTGTTTTTTAATTATTGCTTTTTCCCTATGTTTTTAGCTGTTTCTACTACAGCTGTAAGCTGCCTTGAATCCCTGTGCATAGGCTCTCTCTCCTTTGCTTTTGTTACATGAATAATGAGAGAAGGAACCTATCAGGTTGTGATTCCCAGCAACCAATCTTGATCTTAGGTGTGCCACGGTTTTGCTCTTTGTCTGAACCAGCAGACTGCAGCTTGCACCCGCCCTCTAAAAACCAGGACTGGAAACCAAACCTGGCTTGGCATTACGACTGAACCACCCCCCTAACCGAAGGTAAAGGTGTTCCAGGGTTTCCCTCAGCTCATTACTTCATACACTCACATGATTAGTGTCATTGCTGGCATCTGCAGGCTCTCCAATGATATTTATCGCTACAAGAGCAACCTAAAAGGAAAAGGAAAAATGGGCAGGCTTCCTTCTATGCCTTTTAAAAGAAGTGAAATTCTGCAGCAGGGAAAGCTCAGTGCTGTGACATAAATAATCAATGCAAATTGGGCCTATTCCTGCTATTTTTACCTATTTTGCACATTTTTGTCTGGTTTTGCAATAGGGCAAAGAGACCCACCCCCAGAAGATAGCAATCTGGTTTAAATGGCTCAGCTCTACCTACACAGGCTGGCAGTAGGGGGTCTTTGCTAGCCCTATCTGGAAATATTGGTGAATTGAAACTAGGACCTTCTGCATGGAAAGCAGATGTTCCACCGCTGAGCTACAGTGCCATCTCCACCCCCAAGCTCTTGAAAACTTATTCATCCAACCCCTGGGTCCTAAGATTCCTTTAGGACAGGGCTGGGGAATCTGTGGCCTGACAGATGTTGCAGGATAATAATCAATGGCCGCAACCTCAGAATCTCTGGATCGAGCACACTGCATTTCCAGCACCCTTGATTCGGTGAAGCAAGGGTGCTGGAGATGTAGAAATGCCTTCTTTCGTTCTTCCTCATACTATCAGAATTCCTAAAGTGTTTTCAGTTTTTGTTCCCTGTCGGCTAAAAGTCATTTCTTTCCCCCCCAATGCATTCTCCAGTGTATTGACTTGATGTTATTACAGTTCCTTTCTCATCTTTTTGCAAAGCTCACATCCAAGGCCGTCAACAATAGAACTGTACACAATAAAAGCATACGCCCCACTGGTGAGAGATAATCTAGACAAAAGGGAGGCTGAGTGCTATTGTGTGTTTTATTTACAGTCATACCTCGGGTTACAGACACTTCGGGTTGTGTGATTTCGGGTTGCGCAGTGCCGAACCCGGAAGTACCGGAACAGGTTACTTCCGGGTTTCAGGGCTTGTGCATGCGCATAAGCGCTAAATCGCGCTTTGCGTATAAGCGCCGAATCGTGCCCCGCGTGTGTGCAGATGCGCCGCTGCGGGGTTGCGAATGTGCTTCCCGCACGGATCACATTCGCAACCCGAGCATCCACTGTATTGCCATGGATTTGAATAGCGAAATAACACCATCATGCTTTTTCATAATGATGACACTGAACTCCTAAAATCTGAAGAGAAGTCCTGAGTCCTTTGAAAGTCTGGCTGCCAGTATTTTAAAAACTAGTTCTGCAAAAGTTGCCATCTCAGGTGTTGTGACCTCATGAGATCCTCCTCATCACAGATTTTGGAGTGGGCAACAGGCAGGTGGGGGTTCCCATGCAATCCTGAGGATGTTTACTCAAAAATAAACCCCACTGTATTCAGTGGGGTTTACTTCCAGGTAAGTGTGCAAGGCAGTGCACTTTTAGTCAGACAACACTCAATGGGTCAAGCATGTCCTGCTGAAAAGAGGTTGGGTGGAGGCCTTGTGTGAGGGCAAGCATTAGCCATGAGAGCTGTGCAGAAAAGCTGGGATCTGCAAACAAAACAGCAACTGTCCCCCAAACAGAGAAACAAAAACCTCACAGCTACTTCAAAAGCTGTGCCTTCCTTGGGTGGAGATTCATTTTTCAGAAAGACGAGTAAAACATGAAGTACCCCCTCAGCCTTTTGGTTCATTTTACCTGACTGTACAGGTTGTACCTATTGACATAGTTTTTGTGGAACGTCAACTTTAGGTATTGGCCAACAGCATCTACGTAGACGGATTTCAGTTCTCGCGCCTTGTAGCCAGTTTTCTCATTATTTGAGAGAGACACATAACTGCAAGGGGTGGGTGGAGGAAAAAAAAGACAATATTATACGTGATCACAGTAGAGAAGAAAAAATACATATTATATGCGATCACATTTAAAGCATCAAGGACAGACATCCTGGTACTGACATGTGAATTGTGCACCCCAAAATCAAAACATGGCGAGTGCAAGACTTTATTCTCTGAAAAAAGATGTGCCTGAAATTAACAGCAGCAGAAAACAAACTTGCTCTGTATGGTACAGCCCTGCTAGAAAGGCTTCTTATCCTGAATCCAGATGGTCCCCCCAACACCTGCCTTGTGATCAGAACCCTAAACCAAGAGTGAAGAAAATGGAACTAACTTGTGTGAGCTTGTGTGTGCTTCCACGGGCTTACTTGGGCTGTGCAAGAAACACTGATCCCCTGAATGGATATGGCTTATTAGAAAACCCTGTAAGAATCCATGCAGTGTCCCTGCTGCTTCTGCCCAGAAGAAGCTCACCAACTCCTCTACCTTCAGAAACAACTTGCTTGCCCCAAGCAAATGAGGAACTGAGGCCTGGCTCATGTTGCAGAGAGGGGAGACTTACCCTAGCCTTCGGAACCTCTCTGATTTGTATGGTGCAAAATATTCAGGCAGGTTCTCGCTGATGTAGAATTCAATCTTGCTAGAAATCATGTACTGGTGAGCCAGCAACTGCAGTTTTCGAATCCTACATCGCTCCACCATCTGAAGGACGATTTCTTGGGGATACTGGCAGAGCCTGGAATGAAAGAAACATCCCAAGTGCTTCAGCACCCCAAGCCAAAGTTCTTATGTTCCCGGCTCCTAAGTAATCATTCCCTTCCCCCCATGCAGCTCAACTGTGATGGACAGAAACTACGCTCTTAAAATCAAAGGCGAGGGCCTCAGGATTCTAGCAAGGCCCCATCCAGAGGTGCCAGGGAAACTGCATGCAACCCACAAGCCTGACAACCCACAACCTGACAAAGTGCTTCCTAAAATTTCTGTCACTTACAGTACCTTGGTGACCTCCAGCCATTGATGGTTGGGGCGTGGACCATCAGTTCTTTCGCACTGAAGCCATCCTCATGCCCTGATGAACTTACAACAATAAACCCAATCTTGTGCGGCATCCTGCCCTCTTGAACTAACTGGAAAAAAAGAAATATGCTTTATAATTATAAGTATTTTTGCATGGCATAGAGAAAGTGGTTAGAGATTCCCCCTCCCTCCTCCCGTAGCACTAGAACTCAGGTGCATCCAATGAAGCTGAATGCTGGAAAATTCAGGTCAGATCAAAGAAAAGTTATTCACACATCATGTAGTTACAAACTACGGAGCTCGCTTCCACAGGACGCAGAGGTAGCCACTGACTTGTGGGTGGATTTAAAATATAAGATAAAACTTACAGAGGATAAGTCTACGAAATATTATGAATGGCTACTAGCCATTAGGGCTATGCTTTGCTGTCATTGTCAGAGGCACCATGCCTCTGAACCCTAGCTGCTAGAAACCACAGGAGAGTGCTCCTGTGTTTGGTCCTGCTTGCAGGTTTCTTACAGACATCTGTGAGATCAGGATGCTGGACTAGATGTGTCATTGGCTTTTTCCAGCAGGCTCTTCTTATTTTCTTAAAAATAATTCAACATTCTTTTAGAGTAAGACATGCAAAATTATGGATTTTTAACAATTGAAGTTTGAAATTATATTCTGCAAGTTAAGAATGCAAGAGCACCACTGCCGGATGAGACCAAAGGTCCACATGGTCAAGCACTTTGGTCAACAGTTGCCTCTCAGAATCCCAGCAGCACAAGACAAGCTCGCAGGCTATCAGGAAGCATCAGGCTAGCCAATTTGGGGTGTGGACGCTGAGTTAGAAGAGCCTTTGCTCTGACTCGGCAAGGTTCGTCTTACATTCTTATGAATGTTTAGATAAACTAATAAAGGATAAAGCATAGTCAACTGACCCTCAAAGGCAGATCTTGTGGGTAGACAGTTCCATAGGCTAACAATGTAAAGCTTGAATACGTTTTAAAAGAAAAAGTTCCTCAAGGGTACAAAACGTGGCTTCTGGATTTCCAGATTGATTGGAAATAACTTGCCATGGAGCACGGATGATAAACATCTGTGACCTCCCCTAGATATTGTTCCATCACTTTGGTCATGCTGACTGCTGGGAGTCCAACAGCATCTGGGCAGCCACAGGCTCTTATATGACTTGCCCACCCATTATATGAGTATCGTAAGTTCTTAATCGCTGTCGCACCTGTGAGCTGCTTTTTGCATTTCTGGGAGGCAAATAATGTTGAAACATGCCAGGAAGGCATAAACCATGAGGCAGTGTGGCGTAGTGGCCAGAGTGTCAGACTAGGACCTGGGAGAGACCAGGATTCAAATCTCCACACTTGGCCATGAAGCTCCCAGGGTAACCTTGGTGAGGGAGGAGGCAGTTGCTGCCTCTCAGCCTAACCCACCTCACAAGGCTGCTGTAGGGTTAGCAGGGGGGAAAGGAGACCCATAAGCCCGGGTTCAAATCCCCACTCATTCATTGGCTGTGCATGAAGCTCCCTGGAAGTTGCCCCGGACACTTAGCCACTGCCTCTCAGCCTAGCCTACCTCGCAGGGTTGATGTGGGGACCAAATGAGGAGGGGGGGGGAAACCTTGAGCTCCTTGGAGGGGGAAAATGTGGGATATAAATGCAATGAAATAAATATATAAATGCCCACCCACATTTCACCTCCAACCCTCTATTATGGTCGCCTCCCACCCCCCCACCTAAGGATGAGGGAGGGGCTGACACCTTCCTCCCCCTCGCCAAAAGGGAGGGGAGGGGATCCGAAGGGGAGCAGGAGGCGCGGCCTTCCCTCCCCGCCCCTCTTCGCTTTGTCTCTCTCTTCCATTCTTCCTACCTACTTTATTCCGGCTCCATCACTAGGGCCACTGCTCTCCTAGCAACCACTTGGACGCTACTGCGCAGGCGCGAGCCGAGCGGCGGGGCGGAGACTAAAAAGAGATCAAGGCTATCCGAGGAAGTCGACGCGCCAAACGGAAGTTCCGGTGAAAAACAATGGCACGCGGCCATTGGGCTCGCCAGCAAGCGCGGTCTCGCTCTCTTTCGCGCGGCGGCGCTCTGCCCTTTCGCCTCTTTACTGCTTCGCACCCTTTCCGCCCCTGCGCTGTTGGGTAGAGGAAGGTGCTGCGGGAACATAGAACTAATAATAATAATAATAATAAACAAATCAGTTATGGTAATGTACTCATTTTATTTATTTAGAACCATTTATATCCCGCTATTCATTTTTTAATCAAATTTCTAAGGGTGTACACAGTCTAACAATCAACACACGCACACATTCACACATACACGAAAGGCTTCAGTTTTGGAGACAATCCTCGCTTCAGAGCAAGGACTCAGGCTAAAAAAAATACTGTATACTAATCTAGCAGAAGTCCGCCCCCACCTTTTGCTGGAGGGGAAGGAATGGGGAGAAATCAAGCCCCAAATACTACGTAAGGAAAGTAACATTTTCAGTGGCAGCAAATTATTATTATTGTTGTTGTTGTTGTTGTTATTATATTTATACCCCGCCCTCCCCAGCCAAGGCCGGGCTCAGAGCGGCTTACAAGCAATAATAAAAACAAGTTGAATGATTACAACTTAAAAACAAAATTAAAATACAACATTAAAATATTGAAACAATATTAAAATAGAAACCAACTATCGATATCAAATTCATAGGGACCTGAGTTATTAGCTGTCTGCTCTTAAACCTGCTCATTTTTTTTACATGTTTCTCAAGCAGCAGCAATGATATTCTTTGAGACATTTTAAGTGCAAAGCATGTTCTCTAGTGCTTTGGTATGGGTGTTCGTTGTCAACATAGGAACAACAAAAAAAGAGCCTGCTGGAGCAAGCCAGTGGCCCCTCTTGTCCAGCATTTGTCTTCACAGGGGCCAACTCCCATCTGATGTTGATACTTGACCTTTATAGCAGCCCCCCCCCGCCGCTTTGCCCTCTAGGGATGAATGATACTCATACACTGGACATTCAAAGCATTACTTCTCAGGCTGATCTAACTCACGGGGTTGTTGTGTGAACAACAAAAAAAAAAAAAATGTAGTGATGATGAGGGACCTACAATAAATATTTTCTGACTTTGGGATGAAGCAATTCATAAGAAGCATCCATAACTCAGCCCGCGCATTGCATTTAAAAGGTCCGAGAAAGTATACTTGGCAGTACGACTCTACTATTTTCTATCTCTATGACCAGCTGGGGGCGGAGCCTTTGCTCATGCCCAAAATACATTTCCACGCATGCGTTGAAGGACTGCACCACGCCCTAAGCTAACATGGCGAAAGCTTGCGGCAAAGGGGTGAGCATGCGCATTGGGAATGATCAAGCCTGGCCGTTTTTATTGAGGCGGGAAAGACCCCTTTGCGCATGCGGCTTAAAGAAAACGAATAAAACAGATTTGCCAGCTTAAATAAGGAAGTACTGTATTCGGTGCTAAGGTAGCATTGTCCTCAAAGTAGCCAATTAATCATTTCCTTAAACCTTTTCTTATCGGTCGCGGATCGATGTTGACCAATAAAAATAATCTATTCCTTTAAGGGAGGACAGAGGCGGGTCCTAACGCTTGACAAGCACTTCTGTCGGCTAATCAGAGCCCCGCTCCTTACGGGGCCGAGACCCGGAAGCTAGGCTCCGTGGGTTCGAGCCCCGCCTGCGGCGCGATGGCACCCAAAGCGTTCAAAATCCGTAGCCTCGGCAGCGATCGGAAATTCGGAGTGGCGGCAAGAAGCCTGAAGGAGTTGCTCTCCAAGGCCTGCGCCTTCCTGCAGGTGCAGTTGAGGTGGTTGGGTATGCAGCGGGCTTTAGGACCGCCGCGGAAATCAAGTGCAAGCAGCGGCCCCTGCTGGAGCCGCTGAGGAACTGCAGGTGTTCAAGTTGCTTGTTAATAGAATCACAGAACTGGAGTTGGAAGGGAATCCCAGGGAAATATAGAACTCCCTTCTTTAGTGTTCCCCAAACTTGAGTCTCCCCGGTTTTTGGACTACAGCTCCCATCATCCCTAGCTAGCAGGACCTGTGGTCAGGGATGATGGGAATTGTAGTCCAAAAAAGTCGGGGACCCAAGTTTGGGAAACACTGGTTTAGAGCAAGAAAACTGATTAAGGGTGGCATCTGAACAAAACCCCAGTGCTCTGGCTAGGATGAGGCCACCTCCTTGCGGAAGCTAAGCAGGTTGGGGACTGAGGACTGGATGGGAGTCCACATACACACCACCTTGGGTTCTATGGCGGAAGAAAGGTGGGACATAAATGTAAGAAAAGAATAAAAGTTGGTCTGGGGAGAGGGCTGGCGGGGGAATCTTCCTGTGTCTTGTGACGGCTGCCCTGACTCCATGTGCCTTGTGTCACCTTCCCAACAGCTCCCTTACACTGACTGCCGGCTGTGCTTATATGAGGACGGCACAGAGGTGACAGAAGGGTATTTTCAGCATATTCCAGATCATTCGGAACTCATCTTGCTACCCCCAGGAGAGAGCTGGCATGGCTGTGAGTAGGACAGGGAGTTTTGTTCTATTCCTCCGCCTGAAAACATCCACCGTCCTCATGCATTTTGAGTGTATGCACATAACCCAGCCAACAAATATCACATAGCGTTGTAGGAAATTAATAAATTATGAAATAATATTGTTAACTGGGAAATTTCCGTTGTTGGTGAGCATGCACATTTTAAGGGTCACATCAAACACGCTGACTTGTACAAAGCAGAAATTTTCTCTTTCTTCCCTTCCTTTCATGAATTACTGTAATTGGTCGCACCACAAATATAACCATGTTGACTCAGATAAATCCAGGTTTGATGCATTCAGATTAGTCAGATATTGCAAATGCTTCGAATGCTTGAGAGCTTTTTGAAAATGTTAAGCGTTTCATTATTGCTGTTAATACTGATTAAAAATTAATACTAATTACTGATTATTTTCACTACCATTAATAATAATGTAAAATATTATCTTGATTAAAGCAGGAACGAGCAACCCCAAATAATTCTGCACACACCCTCCCCCCACTCTAACAACCTTGCAGATGTGAGCGAGATCCAGCGGTTTCTTGATGCCTTTTCTAGCCGAACGGATGATGTTATTCGCGCAGCTCAGGGGCTGCTCTCTGACGAGGAAGCCCCCAAGAGACGGAAGCTGCTGGCTGACCTCATTCAGACTCTCAGTGAAAATATTTCAGGGGAAAGCAGAGAGGAAGATGGGAGATGGTTCGAAGGTGAGCTCTGCCTCGGTGCCGACACGCCCCTTAAGGAGGGTTGTATTTTTCTTCTTATTCTTTGCTAAACATTACACTTTTCATATAATCACAGAGTTGGGAGGCACCCCCAAGGGTCATCTAGCTCAACCCCCTGCGATGCAAGAATCACAGCTAAATAATCCCTCTCTTTAAAAACCTCCAAGGAAGGAGAGTCTACTACCTTGCAAGGGAGTTGATGTTTCATTTTGGGTGCGTCCAAAGCCCCTTGGAAGAGGAAGCCCAACACAAAGCATTGATTCCTGCACACCTCTCAATCTCAGCTCATGCAGAGATAGTGACATGATCTTGAGCCAAAGGCCTGAAATACTCAGGCCTGAAATACATAATCTGGGACTCTAACCACTACACAACACTGCCTGTACAGGAGTAAGATCAAATAGGAGTTCTTCGCCCCACACTTTGGGTATTAAAAAGGCTTCAGAACTGCATTCAGAAGAAGGGCCTGTTTTATAGATGCGGGTAGAAGGTTAATGGGGTTTCCCCCCTCTCTCCTAGGGGTTGACTCTCGCTTTAAGACGAAGTCCAGTTACATGCGCTACAGCTGTGAGAGCAGGATCCGAGGTTACATGAAAGAGGTAATGCATGTTTGATGCAGCCCATAGTTCACCTTTTAGATGCATCAGTTATCACAGGGAGGGCCATATGGAAGCAGCTAGTAAAAGTTGTAAAGGTCATATTTAAACAGTATTATAATGATTATAAATGGGAAGTAGCTGGGGAGTTACACAGTAGGGGACCCTACTGGACACAGGACTGTCCAATTACACACACAAATATTTAAAATCACAAGTCTGAGGGGGTCTTATATGGCACAAAAAAACATTTTTTGAAGATTTTGGGGGCCGAGCGGCTAGCTACCCATCTTACATTTTCATCTACATTTTTCTTTTAGTTAGTGGATTCCACTCAGCTTAGTTGTACTCAGAGCAGCCTCAGTGTAGTGAATGAACATGACTAAACTGTACCCATTCATTTCAATGGGTCACCTCTGAGTAAAACTTAGCTGAATACCACCCAATGCATTTGTGAACCACCTTGAAGATCCATTCAGCCAAAACATAGGGTAGGAATCCTCAAATACATGAATACGCCACAGCTTTGTTTGTTTGTTTTGTTTTAAACAAAGGTCAGCAACTACGCTTCTGCACTCCACCCGGCCGTCCAAGCTAAATTCAAAGAGATTGCAGAAGAGATGCTGTTGAAATTAAAGTCAGAGAGGTACAATGGCTGTTATTTTGACAGGAGAGAAGACAAGAAGGTCTGTCTTTGCACACCAGAAGGCTGGTTCTCTTGTCAAGTAAGTTTCAAACTAGTTTCTGGTGCTGCAAAACTGTGTGTCTGTACCTGGTTGTCTTAAAAAAAAAAGAGAGTTCTAACAGATACAGGGCAGGGATGGGGAACACTTTCCAGGCAGAGGGCCACACTCCCTCCTAAGTTACCTTCGGGGGCCCGTATACTAGTAGGCCAGACTTCCCCCTTCATCCAGGCAAGCAAGAGGCCTTATCACAGTTCAAGGACACAGTTCAGCCAGACAAAAACACCCAAGGAAGGTGCAGAGCACGACTCGAGGGGTGTTGCCTAGGCAGAAATCAGGGGGCCAGATGGAGAGGTTTGGAGGGCCACATGTTCTCCACTCCAATATAGAGTTCCAAACCAACCAAGAAAAACACTGGCCACCTTGATAAATTAACAGGAAGGATTCAAGGCCTACGAGACCTCAGATTCACTGAAGACTGGAGTAAATTTGTAGACTATTCGAAAAGTATATGCGATGAACAAATAACGTTTGTAGGTTTGCAAGAGGCTCTGTGAAAAAAAATATTAGAAATATTGTAAAAAAAGGGAATAAGAGGGAGGAGGTTTTTAATGAAAGGCAATATTAAATTAAGAAATGCGGAAGAAGGATTAAAACGGAGGATTTGCTGAAGAGCTGAGGGAAGTCCAAAAAAATGTATTTGTGAAAAACTTTGTTATGTGTTTTTATATTTTTGTATTGTAAAATGAATAAAAATATATATTTTTTTTTTAAAAGAAAAACACTGGCCACCAACAGCCAGGGGTTCTGACCTCTGTGCCAGCTGCCTAGACTTCTGATGAGGTCAGCAGATTCACCTGCATGCTCAAGCCATACCCCTTAAGGACCCCTTTTCACAGGTTCTGGTGGGCTTCAGACCCCCATGTCTGGGGGAAATGAGGTCCTAGTTCTTTGGAGTCCAAGGCAGGGACAGGCAAGGATCGTGTTTCAGAAGCAGCAACTGAAACAGTTCAGAAGAGTGGGAAGGGAATCCACGGCGGGCAAGAGGTCAACCTCCGACGGCAGCAGCGTGAGTAGGACAGAGATGGAGACAGAGCAGGCGCTATCCTTGGCAGGATTCTCTCTTCAGCCTCTGATTGAAACCTGGCCTCCGAGCTTCCCTTTGTAGGGCTGGGCAGAGCTGGATAGGCCCTTGCAGTGTCCCAACTGGCTTAGTTCTCAGTTGCATTCCTTAGAGCAAAGGTTTAAAACTTTTTGAGTCCACATCTCCCTTGACCACCGACATTCTTTCTGCGGCAACCCTGTGGGGGCTCAGAAGCCCAGTTATGTCTCCCCTTGCCTGCAGAGCTGGCAGCCTCTCACCCTTTTTCAAACCCCCTCCCTTGTGGAATGTCCCCTCGGCCTCCTTTCCTCTCCCCTCTTCTTGGGAGTCCTCCGGGCAGCTGCTGCCACTGTGCCTGGTCTCCTAGCTGTCCCCTCAAAGAGAGGTACCTCCTCACACTGCCCTGGGACTTGTCTGCCCATTCCCAACAGCAAGGGCTGGCGGATTGGCTGGGTGGGCTCCCTCACCTGCTTGCTTGCTTGCTCCAAGGCCCCAGAGGCACTATTCACCTGTGGAGCTTGTAGCCAGGACTGCAACAAGCAGCTGTGCAAGCCTTTGAGAGGCAAAGATGTGAGAGGGAATCAGGAGGGAGGGAAGAAGGTCAGAAGCCAGTGTTACCTGTGGCACCCCTGAGCATCATTCAAGGCACCCCAGGGTGCCACAGCACAGTGATTGAAAACCACTGCCTTAGGGTTTAGGACTCGGGAGACCAGGGTTCAGATTCCTCCACTCAAAGCTTGCTGAGTGTTGATGCCTCTCAGCCTAACCTGCTTCACAAGGGCACAGGAGGGAGCTGTGATCCTCATTCCATGACACCCTGTCCCCTTGCAGAGATTTATTTAAACTTGTTTATTTTTATGTAAATTTATGTATTCCCTTTTCCCCCATGAACTCTCAGCTTCGGTTTTTATTTGGTTTGATGTTTTTATTATGTTTTTAGATATGCTGTAAGCTGCCCAGAGTGGCTAGGGAAACCCAGCCAGAGGGGCAGGGTATAAATAACAACATTACTGTATTATTATTTCATGCTGTCGTCTTTCCGCAGGGCCCTTTTGATGCAGAAAACTGCCCTAGCCAACACTCCATCAATCCGTATGGGAACAAAGAGAGCAGAGTCCTCTTTAGCACCTGGAACCTCGACCACGTGTAGGTACAAGTGCAATATCTGAACGGGCATTTCCTGCCGTTTTGGAAAGACAAAAGGCACCGGAAGGCAGACTGATTTCTTCCAATTTTGGGGTTGGACAACCTATTCCAGCTCAGGGGCTGTGTTGCTAAGCAGGCAGCCTTCTGGGGGCCACATTACAATGCTGGGTGGGGCAATGGATGTTACTTTAAAACGAACTTGAAAAGCAACAGCCCTGAGCCCTGAGCTTCAGGCCTCAGAATTCTGCTATTTCCCCTGAGTTTGCACAGAACGTGCACTGCCTTGGGTCCCCAGGAAACATTTGCTTGTTTCCAAATTCTGAAAAAGGCTCTAAACATTAACATCCACAGGGCTTGCTTTCTGTTTCAGAATTGAGAAGAAGCGGACGGTCCTCCCGACGTTAGCAGAAGCTGTAAAGGGCCGAGACGGCAAGGAGGTGAACTGGGAATACTTCTACCAGCTGCTGTTTACCGTCCATAATCTGAAACTGGTGCACATTGCCTGCCACAAGAAAGCCTACCACAACCTCAGTTGTGACAAGAGCAAGATCTACCGAAAACGGAAAGGGGTCCACAAGATCCGGAAGTGACCCCCCCCCCATTTGCCAAGGGACTGACTTCTAAGTTGTGGGCTGATGTACCTTTTTCCTGAGCACTTGGGTGGGTGGTCTGGCCGATGAGCCTTTATTTTGTGGAGTCCCAATGCCTTCTGGCCCTTGACCTCAGTTGCACGTGGCTGTCTCCATCAGGAGGAAGGGCACACGTTTTTGAACTCCCGAATGCTGGCAACTCCATTTATTTCCCTGATGTGGGTGCCTATTGGCCAGGGCCCATGCGGTCACCCAAGTCAAACAATGGATTCTTCTCCACATCCTATGGGGATTTTGCAATGTTTAAATGGAAGGCTCATTGTTTACCTATATGAGTACTCGTGTGGCGGAAGTTCCAACATGCAAAGCATGGAGAAGCCCTAAATCAAGTAGTAGAAACAGAAAATGGCTTCACTGCCTTATGTTTTCTGTGCCATTTTCAGCCTGGCTTATCCTGCAGTACTGCAGAATGGAACATGAAAAATAAGAAACCAATCACATATGCTGGTATCCTTCATTTCAAGCCCAGAGCTTATAAAGCCCTGATTTTATTTCTGTAGCATATCTAGCTCTCCTGTCTAGTAGAGTCCTAAGCACGTCTGTTCAGAAACAAGTCCTATACATTTAGGACAACTGTATGCTCCCCCCATACCAACTCCCCCTTCTCACCAAGCCCTGTTACCTCTTCAGCTTCCAACACCTTCTCCTCCCAGTCTTCTCCCTCATTGTTTTCCCACCAATCCCCTGTCTCTGAGCCTTCTTCCCTTTGGGGATTCCCCAGCTGGTTCTTCCTACCATTCCTCTGCATCCAACAAGTCCGTGACACCAGGACCCAAGGAGTGTATCACATGCAAAATGTTGGTTGCTAGCCATGAAAATAGAAAGGAGGACAGGGATTAATGCAGTGAGCACTGCGATGTCACACAGACAACTATGGTTCTCTAAGCAGTGTGGGATAATGCTTAGAGCGACCAAGGTGAAAATCCCCACTTGGCCCCACTGGCTGACCTTGGGCCAGTCGCTGCCTCTCAGGCTAACCTACCTCACAAAGCTGTTGTGGAGATTAAATAAGGAGCGGGGGAACCATGTACACCACCTCAAGCTCTTTGGAGAAGAATGTGGGCTATAAACACAGTAAATAAAATACCTCCCAATTACTTTCGGGGGGGGGCGTGCAGGAAACAGAGGTGGTTTCCTTTCAATTTGACTCTCTAAATCAGGGGAGGATACCCTAAAGCCCTCCAAATGTTGAGACTCCAGCTCCCAATTTAGCTTGTTTGTACAACCAATTGTCAAGTATGCTTTGAGTCCAGGAACATCTGGAGGGATGCAGGTTAGCCTAACTTACTATAAAGAGCTAGACAGATTAGTGGAGGAAAGGATTATCAGCTGTAATTAGCTAAGGCGACTAAGAGGAGCTAAACTGTGAGAATGCCTGGTTTCCAGATGCCCATTTGGAGGCACCTAGCTTGCTGCTGTAAGACGTTTGAATAGAGCAGCCTTCCCCAGCTTGTTGCCCTCTAACTGTTGGACTACAACTCCCATCATCCCTGATCCCTTGCTGGGTGGTTACTGGGAATTTATAGAGCTCACAACATCTGGAAGGCTGGATTAGATGACACATCTATTATCCACCAGGGCTCTTCTACTATTTCTCAAAATCCTCTGCAACAGTCTAGGCTTCTGTGGCAGATCAACTGGGGTAGAAGCTTCCTTGAGGTAGAAAATTTGGTAACACCCCCCTCGCTGCCCCGCTTAGCCCTGTGGCTCCTCAATTTCTGCACCGCTCCTCCATGCTGTGTTTTCCTCATGTGCAATAAAAATTAAATAAAATCCTGCCAACACAAATAACACTGTCATTTGGGAACTATCTGACAGTCTTCCGTTCATTAGGAGCAACAAAATCCAGAGAGCAGATTTCTCTTCTCTGGCATCAGCCGCTTTGCAACATGAACTAACACAACTTAAGGGCTCTATAAATCGTTTTTAATTAGTTCTCTACTAAGCTTCTGCCGTTCCAGGCCGCTGCCTCGCAACCTGGGTGATCAGCAGTGCAAGAAATACTGTAGGCAAAGTGGATCGTTACCTCTTTGGAAAAGGAGGCTGGAGGGGATAGTCATTCATACTGGGGCTAGCATCTCTCACTGTGCCCGAGAGATCCTGCAAACCCTCCTCCCAAGCTTGCTGGTGCGACCCCTGAGGTCTAAGCGCCTGCAGGAAGTTGCCAAGTGACCCCACAACTCCTACCTTCCAAGCTTGCATTCTCACAGGAATCAAGATACTGACTTGTTTCCCACACACATGCTGCTTCTGGGAACTGTTTGCTCTTCTCCCCTTCTGGGAGTCAGGAGTTGTTTGTAACAAGTGCTGTCAAACTTTCTGCTGACTTTCTGCCTTTGCCTCACACGCAGTCTGTGACGTTGCCTCCAACATCTGAACTGGGAGGGTTAACTTTTTCAAAAAGGAAGATGCACTTCTCTAGAAGATGCAACAACGGTGGTGAGATGCACATTTGCGTCAGGGAAAAAGAAATGGCAGCTACTGAAGGTGACCGGGTCAGTGCTCGGTGCTCAAGCGACTTCTTCCTTTTCATCGTCATCATCGTCCTTGGCTATGAAGTGTCCCTTTCTCAGCTCTCGCCTGCTGGCAGACACCCGGGAGAGAGGATGGGCTGGGAGGTCCTAGGAAAGGAACAAGCCAAGAGCAGACTTAATGCATGGGCCAAGGTTGCTTCAGACAGACCACTCGGGGCCCTGTGTGACTCCAGCTCCCATCAGCCTCAGCCAGCATGGGATCATGGGAACTGTAGTCCAACAGCATCAGGAAGGTACCATGTTATTCCTAGAATGCATGAACATCCAGGACAACCGATTAGACATGTAAAGTTTCTGGAAATTGTGAAGCTGTGGAAAAGAACTGTTCCCCCTCCATTCTCCCCCTCCCTGGGAAATTTGGGGGGGGGGGGGAGGGAATCGAAAAAAAAATTGCATTTTTTTAGCACCCTTAATGGATCAAAAGTCACTTTGTTACTTTAGGAACATAAAATGTCTTAAAATATATAAATTGGTTTGCCATTAAATTATCATGTTTGATATACTAAAAATGCAATTTATTCAGTCAATGATTACAAATTGAATTTACTTTTTAATTTCCTGAGAAAAATAAAAGTTAGAAATGGAGCTACAAGCTGCTGAACTGCAAAGAAACTCTTTGACATCTCTTTCATTCTGCTGGTTTATGAGAACCAGGCAAATAAAAACAAAAACTTGATAAATCAACAACATTTATAGTAAAACAAGAAAATAATTATCTATTCTTGGTTGTATTCAGCTATGTCATAGTCACGAGTAGATCCACTGAAATTAATTAACCTAAGATAACCATTCAACGGAACTACTTTGAGTAGGACTAGCATTGAACACCACTTTATGTCTCCCTCAGCTCTTCAGTGTCAAACAGACATAAAACATTCATTTCCATCAAAAAAGGGAGCAGTTAAGTGAATGACAGGTGGGCAACCTCACCCATACTTAAAATTTAGCTCATGAGACTAGATCCTAATAAGGAGCCAAAAAGCTCCCCTACCCAAATTTATTAGTTGTCTCAGAAGTCCTACAAAGACATATATTTTGGGCACCCTTGAAATTATTAGCTGTGATGACTATGTGACTGTTTTTAAATGTTTTTATTTTTTAAAATTGTTTTTCGTTCTCTGGTTTCTTATGGGCAGGATATACGTTTAATAAAATAATAATAAATAATAATAATATGAGAGCTTCCTAAATGAGTGGGATTTGGGTTGCAGCCATTACCCCAAGCTTCCTTCTGCTGACCCACTTCCCCTACCTGCATAAACGCCACACTGCCAAAGAATCGGTCTACTGGCAGTGGCTGGTTGCTGTCCTCATTCAAGAAAATGCTGTTGTCCAACTTGAAGCCTTGACTCAGCACCTCTGGCTCCATCTCAGAGTCATCCGACAACCGAGCTCCACAGCTTTCCTCTTCCTCTTCTTCTTCCTCATTCTCTTCCTCCACATTCTGGACACGGGGCTGGAAGAGGGCTTTGCCATCCGTACCTGGCGCTGATGGCTTCACACAGAGGCCATCCTCTTCAGCCTCCAGCATCTCTTCAGCTATCTGAGGAACCTCCTTCCCTTCACTTTGCAGCATCATCTTGAGGTGTGGAAACTTCACGCCTGAGGCGGCTTTATCGGCTGTCTCTTTTGGGAAGAGAAGGTGGCTGGTGCTCGCACAGAAATTGGCTCCTTGTATCTCCTGTTTGGCCAGGCTTTTCTTTTCACATTTTAGCTTCTTTGAAGGGCGTCTGTCAGTTGCTTTGCGTGAAGGACCCTGTTTGAACAACAACAAAAAAAGCCATAGAGACTCAAACCTCCACATCAAATTGATGATAAACAAACAAGTTTCAGTTAGCCCAGAACAGAGATAGGAAACTATTACTGAACTCTCAGGCTCAAATCTCACCCAACTCAGCAATGACCCAATTCTGACCCAGTCCCTCTCAGCCTCATAGGGTTGTTGAGGATGAAAGGAGAATTTCATATGCCCCTCCGAGCAATTTGGAAGGAATGATGGGATATCAATGACAAAATATTTTTTTTCTTACTAACCATCATTTCTACACCAAGCTCTTACAAAGAAATCTAAGAATCTGCAAAGCAAATATAACAGATCTGTCTATCCAAGTTAAGCCCATATGAAAATCCTGAAATCCTATTAGAATGGAGTGGTGGACAGAAAGAGACAGCGACACAATAATTGGACTTGGACGCCATAAGGCCTGGGTTCAAATCCCCCTTCAGCCACTGACACTAGTCTGGCTGATCTTGAGCCATTTTCTCTTGGTCAAGCCTACCTCACACGGGTGTTGTGAGAACCCTTCATTGGGGGAGGGGTCACCCATGTGATCACCTTGAGATATTTAGGGAAACGATGCAATAAGAACACATGAAACAAAACCTGTTTATTACCAACCCGGTGACCAATTCACACAAACACGAGACAATTATTTGCATAAATTAGCATACGCACAACGGGCAACCCTCTATGGTGAAGCATCCCTAACGGCCACCGCCAACCTGCAAATATTTAAATGTATCAATATATATTAGCATATGCAAATCAGGGTGGAGCAGAACCTCCACCTTCGACTCACACTCCCGGCCCGCATGGAGAAGAAGGTCTGTCCGCAACCAGGTCAGGTCCGCCAGGCACCATCACCAACTTCCGGCGGCACGCAGAGCTACTTCCGCAGCCTCCCCGCAGGGAAAACAGCCAACCAAGATCAATATTCGGGCTCCTTCAGAAGTCACGGCCGCCATTTTATTCTGTGCGCTACGTCACCCCGCCCCCCGGAGAGCGAGATCATCGCCATCTTTGTTTAGGGCAGCGTTGCTCAGAGACAAAAATCAAGCGTCTCCAGTCTCTCCTGTGTTTCACCCCAGTCAGAACTTATAGAGCTGACGTCTTACCCTCGCCGTCCGTCTTTCTTCTAGGAGTTTTAACGACGAGATCAGGACTTAGGAGGTCACATTGAGGAAAGAACGGACATCTTTCTCGAGGGCAACCGGGGATGTCTGGTGACGATACACGAAACACAGAGCCACAAAAATTATAGAGAGATACGATCTGAATCTCACGTTTCAAAAGACCCCTTTTCTAGTTCGCTAGTGAGAAATCCTGTGTTTTAGGCTAGGTCCCACATGTAAAACAAGCGATCATAAATGTACAAGGCAAACACATACGTAAGTATATAAACCACGTGTCTGAAATAGTACAGGAGAACAATCCTGGAGTCATTTTGACTCTCACAAACCATTCTGATTCTCGCAGTGACCTCAAATATTTCTCTGCAAGGAGGAAGGAAATGGGAAAGCCTCTCCATTGTCTTTTGCTTACCTGTCTTAAGGGCATATGTCTGTATGAATAGGGTGAGCCTGTGACCTGGATTCAGGAACTAAAGTATTTACCATCACAAAAGAATGGTAATGCAATCAGTCCCTATTATCAGGTATTCTGGCAGAGAGGATTTCTGCTGTAGACTGCCCCTTCTGTGATGTATGTATGATACATTGGGGGGTGGCCTCTAAGCTTACAGGGTGGCAATTTCAAAGAGTCTATACAAGGGCTTGTACGCCATTGTTCTGGTAATCCTCCTCTCTCCTGGGTGTGTAGTGAGTGAGGACCCTGTTGCAACAATTTTAATAAAGATCAGGCTTACTAGCTGCCTTGCTTCTCAGTATTCTCTGGTTGGCCTCTGTTATTTTCTCCTTCCGATAGGGAACCTACCTAAGGACTCTATACAGGCTCTTGGATACCCAATAAGGGAAAAGGAGCATCCCCCCCCCCCCGATAACAGGTGGGATGAAGCAGCAGGTGCCCTCTCCTTCCAGAACAAAAAATAATCGCAGAGCATCTGCTGGCATGCAGAAGGTCCTAGGTTATCCCCAAAGGCATCTTCAGTTAGGGCTGGGAGAGAACCCTTCCTTAAACCCTGGAGAACTGCTGCCGTCCAGTGTAGGCAATACTGAGCTAGACAGGGCAATGATCTGACTCAGTATAAGAAGTCACAAATGCCTGGTTCTTCCCTGTACTTGTTTAGCACTTCCGTTTCCATGTTTTCTTAGCAATGGATATTTGTTGCTATTCTGCTATTTGCTGCCCACCCATTTGACATACTGCCTCTCCCTCTTTTTTTGCAACGGACCATATTCTGGAATTAAAATGATCCAATTGTTCTGCATGAACAACTGCTCCCTGGTTACATAGGTTAAATATCTCGTGTAACTAAGGAGAGCATATGGAAAGGAGAAAAGGCTCCTTTGTCTTCAGCTTGGAAGAGGGAATATTGGCAGCTGAACCTTCTCATGTCACAGTGCTGTAGGGAGGTAGCTGCGTCTGTGGAAATTCTTCCTCCAGCTTTTAAACACACAATAGACTTTGCTGGCCTCATTTGCAACTTGCTACTCTCCACAGTGGGTGGCGCTGTGGGTTAAACCACAGAGCCTAGGACTTGCTGATCAGGAGGTCTGCGAATCCCCGCAACCAGTGAGCTCCTGTTTCTCAGTCCCTGCTCCTGCCAACCTAGCAGTTCGAAAGCATGTCAAAGAGCAAGTAGATAAATAGGTGCTGCTCTGGCAAGAAGGTAAATGGTGTTTCCGTGCGTTGCTCTGGTTTGCCAGAAGCGGCTTAGTCATGCTGGCCACATGACCCGGAAGCTGTACGCCAGCTCCCTTGGCCAATAAAGAGAGATGAGCACCGCAACCCCAGAGTCGGTCACGACTGGACCTAATGGACAGGGGTCCCTTTACCTTTACCCTCCACAGTTAATACCAAGCCTAAGAAGAAAGGAAAAACAAATGAACACATAAAGCTGCTTTAAAAAACAACAACAAAAAACCTCAGTTAGGCCATTGGCTCAGCAAACCCAGTTTTGTTCACTCTGACTGGCAGACAGAGTCCAAGGACAGACAGACAGTCTAGTTAGGAAAAAACATTCAAGTAGGCCAGTTTGGAGATATCAATATTGTGCAGGTTAAAGAGACTGGATGCATAAAAACTCACCCCATTTGGAAATAAACATTGTCCAGACCCATAAAAATATTTAAACTTTTACACGCAGAACTTTCTTGAAAAAACGCAAGCATCAAGTAAAGGTAAAGGTAAAGGGACCCCTGACCATTAGGTCCAGTCGTGGCCGACTCTGGGGTTGCGGCGCTCATCTCGCTTTACTGGCCGAGGGAGCCGGCGTACAGCTTCCGGGTCATGTGGCCAGCATGACTAAGCTGCTTCTGGTGAACCAGAGCAGCGCACGGAAACGCCGTTTACCTTCCCGCCGGAGCGGTACCTATTTATCTACTTGCACTTTGATGTGCTTTCGAACTGCTAGGTTGGCAGGAGCAGGGACCAAGCAACGGGAGCTCACCCCGTCACGGGGATTCGAACCGCCGACCTTCGGATCGGCAAGTTCTAGGCTCTGTGGTTTAACCCACAGCGCCACCCGCGTCGCCACCGCGCTGTCCAGCACAGGCTCAGCATAATAGAATGGGTAATATTTTTTATGTTTTTATATATGTTGGAAGCTGCCAAAAGTGGCTGGGGCAATCCAGTCAGATGGGCAGTGTACAAATAATAAAATTGTTGTTGTTGTTAAATATGAAATAATCCAAACAGACCTATAAGAAAAGGTCTCTCTCTTTTTAGCATCCATTTTGCCTGGAGCTGTTTTCCTGGAGAGCTTCATTTACACCTTCACAAAGTTTCAGAGAAACCAAAGAACCAGCCACAACCCTTCAAACATGGTGAATTTGTAACACGCAGGAAACTACTGTCGGGGGGGGGGCACACACCATGTTAGCAATACTCTCTTAGCCATTCTCATTTCAGTGTGAGTTAAACCAATTATACTTAACAGGCCATGGAGCAGGGCTTTGGAAAAGGGGTTGAGAAAGCTCTGGGCTGGATATTTCCCAACTTCTATTCTAAACAAAGCTTCTTCAAATGGAACAAGAAAATGTGCCTTCAATTTGGCTCTCTGAAGTTTCAGAAACAGCAATTTGAGTACAGTAATTTAAGAACATGGTGTGTGTGTTTGTGTATCTCTAACCTGAAAATCCCCCAGTGTTTCCCAAACTCTCAGTCACTTGGTGGCAACCTTAGCCAGGGAATGATGTAGTTCCAATTGATAAAAAACGGCAGTGAGTCAAATTTCCGTACCTGCCTCTGTCTAGGCAGGACCCCTCCCAATTCAGGAAAAGCCTGTGTCTAGTTTTGGCCAAACTAGGTCAGCTTGTGGATATTTTGTAGTCATGAGTGGCTTGCAGGATGGATTGTACAAGGTGTTTGTCAGATCCCAAAGGTCCCAGAATTAGGACTAATGAAGGCGTGACACCCAGATGTCTGTGATAAGCGCTCCCTTCTGGTTTTATTTAAAAAACATTTTAAATAATAATGGGTGTAGCCTGCAAAGCTTTACTCAGAGTGGACCCATTGGAATGAATGGACCTACATTAGTCATGTCTGTTAATTTCAATAGGTCTGCTCTGAAAAGGGCTAACAACCTAAGAAGAGCTTGCTCGATCGGGCCAAAAGAGGGCTCATGTTGTCCAGCATCCTTTTCTCACAGTGGCCGCCAGATGTCCCAGAGAGAAACCAGCAAGGGCACTCTCTCCTCCTGTGGTTTTCAGCAGCTGGCATGCAGAGAAGCATTGCTGCCTCCAACAGTGGAGGCTGAGCGTGGCCATCATGGCCAGTAGCCGTGGATAGATAGTATTCTCCTTAATGGATTTGTCCAACTCTCTTCTAAAGCCATCTAAGTTGGGGGCCATCACTGCCTCCTGTGACAGCGAATTCCATAGTTTACCTATGTTCTTGTGTGAATGAGTATTTTCTCGTATTCACCCTGAATTGTTCAACATTCAGCTTCAGTTGGATGGCCCCAAATTCTGGTTGTATGAGAGAGGGACAGAAACTTTCTCTATCCTCTTTATCCCCATGCATAGCTAAATAAGCTTCTATCACATCACCTCTTAATCTCCTCTAAGAATTCCCAAACACTGCAACCTTTCATAGGGGAGTCATACATTTGATCTGGGAACATACCCAGTCTGTCATCCTGGAGAGCCATGGCTGCAAGTTCATCCAATAGTGAACTAGATGGACCAACAGTTGACTCATCATAAGGCAACTTCTTCTGCTCCTGAGTACATCCCTGTAGGCCAGAGGTTTTCCACCAGTGGGTGTCTTGAATGATGGTCAGGGTGCCATGGGCAACACTGGCCTCTGTACCTATTTCTCTCCCCCCCCCCGATGGCGTCTCGCATCTCTGCCTCCCAAAGGCTTGCACAGCTGTTTATTGCAGCAGCCCTGGCTATAAGCTCCGCAGGTGAATGGTGCCTCTGACAGGCACCTCTCTTCGGGGTGAGGGAGGAGAGACCAGAGATGGCAGCAGCAGCTGCCTGGAGGGCTCCCAAGGAGAAGGGAGAGGAGAGGAGGCTGAGGGAACACTCCACAAATGAGAGCGTTTGAAAAAGGGTGAGAGGCTGCCAGCTCTGCAGGCAAGGGGAGACATAGCTGGGCTCCTGAGCCCCACAGCGGTGCTGCAGAAAGAATGTAGTTGGTCAAGGGAGCTGTGGACTCAAAAAGGTTGAGAACCTCTGCTGTAGGCCAAATAACAGCTCCACAGTGGGTGGGAGTGGGTTAAGAAGCGAGGAGGGAGATTTCACTCCTGTTCCCGCAGCACCGTCATCTTGAGTTGACCTCCCACCAACTGCTTTCGGTTTCTTATCTTATTTTTAAACACGGGAGAGTCAATCAATGATGTCATGACGTTACATCTAGCATGGCCCTCAAGAGACGTCTTGATGCAGCAGGGTTTAAAATAGTTTCCATTATATTCTAATTACGGGAGTATAAAAGGCAGCAATTGTGTGTTGTGGGAGCATGCTGTACCAGGATGAGGAAGCCTGCACCCCAGTTGAAATGGAAAAGAAAAATGCGTGCAGCCCTAAAATCTCTGTGAGGTGAGAGACTCCAGGGGTCGCAGGTTTGGTTTTCTTAGAATGAAGGTCAGTGGAGACTGTGGTGCCTTTAGTGTATATGGTTTTATTTACACATCTGCACAACCTGAGCATAAGTTGGCGGGGCTCGCAGCAGTAGCGCACCATCAGATCTTCTCTGTTAGCCGCAGCTTTGGATCCAGCACAAAGCAAGCATGTTTAAGGTGTCTCCAGCTTCCAGTCTGCTTGCAGCTCAGCTGACACCCCGCCCCCTCTCTTTGGTTATGCAAATCATGGTGCTTGACTACTCAGGCACCATTGCCTCAACAAGGGGACTGGTTTGGCAAGCTTGCTCTCATGCCTTCTACCCCAACAGATCCTTGATCCCAAGAATCGGAAGGCACTTGGCATCATCCAGACTAGCCCCCAACAAACTCACAGCAATACAGTGTGTGGCAATGACAGCAGGCGGTTGAAGCATCCAGTTGGGCCACTGTGAGAATGGGATGGTGGACTAGATGGGCCACTGGCCCTTATCAAGCAGGGCTTTTCTAACTGGGTTTTGAAAGAAAAATGTCCAAGAGGTGAACGCAAGTCAGCTGGAGCCAGGACACAAGGAGCTGGGTGAGGGGTAGAGCCAGGATGGAATCCAGGGAGAAGGAGGAGGAGGAGCCAGGGTATCAACGGGTCACATTGTGGGTGGAGCCAGGTAGAATCTGGCAGTTCTTGGGTGGAGTTTTGCCCAAACACTGCTTGACTGAAAGCGTCAATTTATACTAGTTAAACAAGTGAAATACAGCAGGGTTAGTAACCCAAATCGCAAGCTTTTTTGAGGTGAGAGAGGGAGAAGCAAGTCTTGAATCAACTAGGCTCTTGCACTGGATTAGGCCAAGGCCCGACAGAAGCAAAAGAAGGTCCTTCTTCATGCAGTACATAGCCAAACTCTGGAACTCTCTCCCACAGGAGGCAGTGATGGCCAACAACTCAGCTAACTTTAAAAGAGGGTTAGACAAATTCATGGAGGATAAAGCTATTCATGGCTACTAGCCATGATGGTTCTGCTCTGCCTCTAGGGTCAGAAGCAGCAATGCTTCTGAATACCAGTTGCTGGAAGCCACAGGAGCAGAGGAGAGAGCTCTTGTGCTCAAATCCTATTTGCAGTTTTCCCATTGAGGCATCTAGCTGGACATTGTGAGAACAGGTTGCTGGATTGCATGGGTTCCCTTTGGCCTGATCCAGCAGGCTCTTTCTGATGTTTTTATGTTCTTATGTTCACATGCCAAGACTGCTGTAGGCCTGTGTGATCTTCAATTTAAGGCCTCCTGGAAAATAATCATCAGCTGGCATCACACCCACAGTTCAAAGCAAACCTTGGCAGGGTGCAAATGGGAGGATGAAGCATCACATGGGTTCTTGCTGCGCATGCACAATGCATTTAGATGCATGTGCACGAGGCACGGTGTGCAAAAAGGGGATCCACTTCCACCACTGCTATTTTTAGAAGAAGGATAACTGTTGGTGCCTGCCTCTTCCCTCTGTTATTACATATTGCTGAAGCATCTTATCTGTCTCCCATCTTCGTTTGCTCTGCAGCAGCCTGTCCTCTGCTGGTCAAAAAGCCAACGTGGCTTTCATGCAGTTAAAGGCAGAGCAGGAAAACACCCCACAATACATTACCTATTGTTCAAAGGCGGCTGTGCGCTTCCTGCATGGTCTCCTAGGGGCTCCTCCAGGCAAGCTGTTTGTTAAGCATTCATCCCAATCTGCTCGCAGAAAGCTGACACAGAGGTTATGCAAGGTCCGGCCTGTTCGCATGTAGAGTTTAAATGCGGCAGGGAAAGTTAACTTTAGTTAAATGAATCCTTGCTTGGAGCATGCCTTTGGTTGAAAGGCATTCAGACGGAGACTTGGTATGAAGTCAGAAAGCATGTGTTTATTAAGGGAAGACCATTCCCTGATAGGAAAGAGTTCTGTAGTCCTAGATAACTATCTAGCTGCATAGAATCATAGAAGTGAAGTGCTGGAAGGGGTAACCAAGGGCCTTCTAGTCCAGGGGTCGGCAAACTAAGGCCCGGGGGTGTGGCCCACTGGGCTCGTTAATCCAGCCCGCGGACCCTGCTGCCTGCTTAATCAGTCCCTGTGCTAAACCAGCGCGGCGTGGAGGCCTCGCCGCACAGGGACTGACTTTCATGACACTTCCGTGACTTCTGATTGGCTGCAGGAAGCTCCTGCACCCAATCTGAAGCTGCGGACACCTGTGGGCGATGCCCCTTCCTTCCCACTGAGGCGGCCGCATATGGCCAAGAGCTGAGCAGGAGGAAGCGGTGGCGGCGGGGAGGCTGCGTCCGCTGCCCAGGCTAACGGCATGGGCTCTGTGTCCTGTGGACCCGTGGCCAAGGCAGAGGACGATGCCGACACTGCCGAAGACGAGGTGGCGTTGGCGACTGTGGTGTGAGTGGCGGCGGGGGCGGGGGGTTCCTTTTGGGAGAGGGGGGTCCTTTCAGGAGGGGGTGCTTTTGGGAGAGGGTGGGTCCGGCCCCCCACAAGGTCTGAGGGACAGTGGACTGGCCCCCTCCTGAAAAGGTTTGCTGACCCCTGCTCTGCAATGCAGGAATGCAACCATGACTGTGCCTTTGTTCCCAGAGGCTAAATCCAATATGGCATCTTGCCTCGAGGTCCAGAGAAAGTGTGAGGAGCAGGGAGTTGTAAACAGGATGCAACCCAACATCAGCAAAGTGGGAGACTCTTTGTGCTCCACCATGATCTTGTGGCTGATGGACACAGCTGCTCCTTATGCTATCTGGGAATAGAGATCTGAGCAGGAACGCAAGAAGAGCCTGCTGGATCAGTCCAATAGCCCATCTTGTCTATCATCTTGTTGAACCTGATGCCCCAGTGTGAAACCAGCAAGCTGTATTTGAGCACAAGAGCCCTCTCCCCTCCTGCGGTTTCCAGGAACTGGTATTCAGACGCATTCTTGTCTCTAAGTGTGGAGGGCAGAGCATAGCCGTTGTGGCTAGCAACCATCAATAGCTCTCCACCACAAAGTTGTCTAATCCTCTTTTTAAACCATCCAAGAATTGCACGGGCAGCGGTTGTCTTGTGCTGGGATCTCTTCTGGGTCTCATGTGCTCCCAGGCCCATAACTGTGTCACGCTTACAGCATTGTCAAAGCTGCCACCTTCATTCTTAGGGAGTAAAATAATAAGAGAAGAGGCCAAAGGAGCAGCACTCTCTTGTTTCCTTGTGGAACTAGGACACACCACAAACTGGTATGGTTGTTGTTCTTGTTGTTTTAAGAAAAAAGGGGGTTGCTTCTAAACTTGGAATTCAAGTTTAGGTTTAAATCATGCTTTACAAGGAGTAAGATCAGCCAGGGTAGGATGTGAACCAGGGCATAGTAGAATTGACTCGTGGTGAGAGATTTCACAACCCTATCTTCCTCCAATTGTTTCCCCGCTAAACATATAGGAATCGCCCTCTGTCTTTTAGATGCTGCAAGAATTTGCTGTCTTTGCTGCAACAGACTAAGGCAGCTACCCCTCTGGAGATTTTAAAAAATGAAATAACAATATTACACAGTCCTAGAATCATAGAGTTGGAAGGGACCATGAGGGTCAACTGCTCCAACTCCCTGCAATGCAAGAATATGCAGCTGTCCCATATGGGGACTGAACATGCAACCTTGGTGTTATCAGTACCCTGCTCTGACCCACTGATCCAGCTCTATAATTAAGAATATTTGTAGAAGTTTAAAAAGAGTCTCCTGAAAATTTGACTCCTTCGTTAAGTGAAGCTGCAGTCAAGTGAAATTGTTGCAAGGGGCTTGGGCACGATCTAGCAGCTAGGTATTTGCATGATGCTTAAAGGAGTGACATCTGTTTTTTTTTGTTTTGTTTTTTTGGCCACTCAAGTGCTTCAGATTCCTTGCAAACAGAATAAAGCCCCATGCCTGAAACTTCTACAAAATTCACAAATGCTGACCTAGAGAGTAAACTACTTCCATAAACCGAAAGTCGCTTCATAAACACGTTGCATTATTTAGTGTGATTTCTTTGGGGAGTTTTGTGTGTGTGTGTGTGTGTATATATATATATATATATATAGTACCCTGGCTTTGTGTAAATGTATCTGTCTGGTGTACACAACATGACGATGACTGAAGTCATTTTTTTTACAGGAGTCTCATTAAAGATAGATGGGCGATGTTGATTTTGGCAAGTTTAAAACTACTTAAGCCCCTGTACCGGAATGAATATTTGATGCTCACATTTATTAAATTCCACCCCCACCCCCCAACATCAAATTGACACGAAATGCATATGGATCTTTTCCAAGCCAAGGTTGGGGTAGGCAGAAGGGAGTGAGGGGATGGGGTCTGCTAGGAGATTATTTAAAGGTGATGAAAAGGATGATAAAAGGGTGGCATGAGTGGTGAAGTTTATAAGCATAGGAAATGGATGAAGATAAGTTTTTTCCTCCTCTGTCTCTCAGTTGTGGGTGGGTAGTTGGTTGGATTTAGTGGCTGGTTGGGAAAGGCAGTTGGTAATAGACAGGGCAGTGGGTTCTTGAGTGTGGGGAGGTAGAAGAGATAGAGAGAGGAAAATAAGACTAAGAAAGTAAAGAGCAACAACGTTTGGAATGCTGTAAAAGTTTTGTTTGTGTCTGAAATAAAATACACTCTTCTTTATTAATTGAGAAGCTGACAGAGACTGAAGTGATTTTACCAGGGAGGACTTGGTTGATGGCAGCGGATTAGTGGTGTAGGGGTCAAGAGTCCATGAGACGACCGGGGGCCCCATACGAACGCCACAAAATTAGAGAGAGAGCTCTCTCTAAGTGCAAGAAACCAGAGTCAAAGACTGAAGCAGAGCAGAAAGATCAAGGGGGTAGAGAGGAACTTCCCTATGCAGAATGTTTGCAGCGTTTAGGGCTTTTTATTTTAGAGAGAAGGCGAGTCAGTGGCCACGTGGTAGAAGTTTATGTATTTCTCCATGGCATGGAGAAAGTGGACAGAGAAAAGTTTCTCTCTCAAAACACTAGAACTTGCGGACATCCAATGGAAGATGTGGGATAGAGAAGAGAAAAGTACTTTTTTGTGCAATGCATAGTTCAACTTTGGAACTCCCTCACACCCTGGCCAACCAGATGCCTCTTCTGAGAAAGTGTCGATAGCCTTCTCCTTCATGAATTTCTCTAATCCTCTTTTAAAGCCGTCCAAGTTGGTGGCCATCACGGCCTCTTGTGGGAGGGAGTTCCACAGTTGAACTATGCACTGTCCCCTAGGGGAAGTACTTTATTTTGTCTGACCTCCTGAATATTCTAACATTCAGATTTATTGGATGTCCGCGAGTTCTAGTGTGATGAGCGGCGGAGATAAATTTCTCTTTCTCCCCTCTCTCGATGCCATGCGTAATTTTATAAATGTCTACGATGTTGCCTCTTAGTCACCTTTTCTCTAAACTTAAAAAGCCCCAAAGGCGGCAACGTTTTCTTTACAGGGGTGTCATTCCACCTGCAATTCTCAGAACGCTACTTTGGGCCTCACCCTGACTGTTATTGACAGGCTGCCCGGGGTCCTTCCTGCTATCTAAAGAGGCAGGGAATGGAAAACACCAGCAGGAACTGGCAAGTCTCCGAGATTTCCTCCCTGGTGTCACCTCCTGTTTGGTGTTAAAACGCCAGGGGGAGGCTTTTGACATTTCAAGTGTGTTCTCCAATGCGACGGGCTTGCCTGCCTTAGGCGAGCTGAGGAAATCTTGCCTACAGATGTCCAATTATCACTGCAACATCTACTCATGATACTGTAGCAGCACGGCTTTCGTGTGCCCGCCAATGTTTAACAGATGAAACCAGGCAGGTGCTGCTTGCAACAGCCCAATTCTTACAACTGGAGGGCTGGGGTGGGCCACCGCTTCTTACAGCCCAGGGATGCTTGCTCACCCCCTTCAGAAACAGCAGCATAGTGCACATTTTTCAGGGACTGCTATGGGAGCCGAATTGATTGGATCTAAGTGTCAGAGGGCCTAAGCATCTCTGGCAGGGTGGACTGTTGCAGACAGTGCTTCCCCCCACCCCTAAAAAAAATGTTTAGGGGTACTCTCATTTTCCTACTCATATTGAAATACTGCCCCTCAATGAGGCCAAACTTAGATTCACAAAATGTTTAGGGGTATGCGTCCCCCTGCATCCCCCCAGAAAAAAGCACTGGTTGCAGATATTAATATTGCACAGTTTGAAGAGACTGGAAGCTGAAGAACTGAAGAATCATTGCCCAGGCCCATAAAAATATTATTCAAACTTTTACTAGGCAGAACTCTTCAGAAACAGAACATAAGCACCAAAGATACATCCCAAAATATCCGTACAATGTCTTGTGCTACCCAGCATCTTAGAAAATATGAAATAACCCAAACAGATTTAGAAGCAGAGGTCTGTTTTTCCACACAGCCTTCACTGGCTTTAGGCTGTTTACTTTCCCTTCAGGAGAGCTTCATTTACATCCATAGAGTTTGGGAAACAAAGATTCAAAAGCAACTCCCTTCAAAATGGTGATTTGCATCTCTACACCTTCATCATATGATCAAAGTTACAGATAGGTAGCCGTGTTGGTCTGCCATGGTCAAAACAAAATAAAAAAATTCCTTCCAGTAGCACCTTAAAGACCAACTGAGTTAGTTCTAGGTATGAGCTTTCGTGTGCATGCACACTTCTTCAGATACACGTGTATCTGAAGAAGTGTGCATGCACACGAAAGCTCATACCTAGAACTAACTCAGTTGGTCTTTAAGGTGCTACTGGAAGGAATTTTTTTATTTTGATATGATCAAAGGTTCACTTTCAGCATAGAGTAGAAAACCATCAACAGGTAATCACTAATCCATTAAGGAGCTCAGAGTCCTATAGGAAAAACTTTATTGTTGTTGTTTAGTCGTTTAGTCATGTCTGACTCTTCGTGACTCCATGGACCAGAGCACACCAGGCACTCCTTTCTTCCACTGCCTCCCGCAGTTTGGTCAAACTCATGCTGGTAGCTTCGAGAATACTGTCCAACCATCTCATCCTCTGTCGTCCCCTTCTCCTTGTGCCCTCCATCTTTCCCAACATCAGAGTCTTTTCCAGGGAGTCTTCTCTTCTCATGAGGTGGCCAAAGTATTGGAGCCTCAGCTTCAGGATCTGTCCTTCCAGTGAGCACTCAGGGCTGATTTCCTTCAGAATGGATAGGTTTGATCTTCTTGCAGTCCATGGGACTCTCAAGAGTCTCCTCCAGCACCATAATTCAAAAGCATCAATTCTTCGGCGATCAGCCTTCTTTATGGTCCAGCTCTCACTTCCATACATCACTACTGGGAAAACCATAGCTTTAACTATACGGACCTTTGCTGGCAAGGTGATGTCTCTGCTTTTTAAGATGCTGTCTACAGTGGAAAAACTCCAATTTTAGCAATGCACATTTAGCCATTTCCCATTTCCAACCTTCATCAATACACATACATTTTCTGTTTCTGTGTCAATTAAATCAATAGGTTTAACATGGAGGTCCAGACACCAGCTGTCTCTGATTATAACATGGTGTCAGTGTTAGTGGTACTAAGGGAAGAGGTCCAGTGGTGAAGGGAAAGGGGCTTCTGGTGCCTAGAAACTAATCTCCTCATGGAAAAACAGGTCCCTGCAGCGGTAGATGGAGGGAGGCCAAGGACACGTGGGTCTTCCACAGCACCATTGGTGGATGGTGGGTGCATAAAAAGTTTTAGGATAGGTGGGATCAGGCAGCAGCCTCTCCTCCTCTCAAGGGAGGAGGCCAGCAGCAACAGCCATGGAGAGGCAATGGGATGCTCCTTTGCAGTCGCCACTTCCACCCCTCGGGACAAGCGCCAGCTGACCCTCTCCTTCCTGAGGTTGGTGGCACTGGCTTGGGAAGTAGGGACATTCCGGGATCAAACAAGAAGCCAGGACGGCTTTTGTAATTCCAGGACTGGCCCTGGAAAATAGGGACACTTGGGGGGGGGATAACGCTGTGAATTGTATAGAGGGGGTGGCACGAATAGAGCAGGTGGAATGTGTGTTTGTCTTGGTGGCAAGGTGTGTGATTTTGAATGTATTTTTTGAGGTACAGTGGTACCTTGGGTTACAGACACCTTGGGTTACAGACACTTCAGGTTACAAACTCCTCTAATCAGAAGTAGTACAGTGGTACCTCGGGTTACATACGCTTCGGGTTACAGACGCTTCAGGTTACAGACTCCACTAACCCAGAAATATTACTGTGGGTTAAGAACTTTGCTTCAGGATGAGAACAGAAATCGTGTGGTGGTGGCGCTGTGGCAGCAGTGGGAAGCCCCATTAGCTAAAGTGGTACCTCAGGTTAAGAACAGTTTCAGGTTAAGAACAGACCTCCAGAACAAATTAAGTTCTTAACCCGAGGTACCACTGTATGCTATTACTGCCTATGATGTTTGAATGCTTAATAAAGCATTCAATAACCAAACCCTTGATCAGCATAATCTTCTACTAAGGTAAAGGTAAAGGGACCCCTGACCATTAGGTCCAGTCGTGGCCAAGTCTGGGGTTGCGGCGCTCATCTCGCTTTATTGGCTGAGGGAGCCAGCGTACAGCTTCCGGGTCATGTGGCCAGCATGACTAAGCTGCTTCTGGCGAACCAGAGCAGCGCACGGAAATGCCGTTTACCTTCCCGCTGGTGCGGTACCTATTTATCTACTTGCACTTTGACGTGCTTTTGAACTGCTAGGTTGGCAGGAGCAGGAACCGAGCAACAGGAGCTCACCCCGTTGCGGGGATTCGAACCGTCGACCTTCTGATTGGCACGTCCTAGGCTCTGTGGTTTAAACCACAGCGCCACCGTGTCCTAATCTTCTACTACTACTGCTATTAATGGGATAATTGCTTTATCCAGAAGAGCTCTTCCTGGCCAATGCTGCCTTGCCAATAGGAGAATTGTCAGAATGTTTCCCAACTTTCCCAACTTGCCCCTTCCTTCCTTCCTTCCTTCCTTCCTTCCTTCCTTCCTTCCTTCCTTCCTTCCTTCCCACTCCCCATCCCTAATTAACTGCTGCACACCAGCTTAATAGCGCAGTGCAAAATTCAGAGGTAATAAAAGGAGGGGGGGGGGGGAGTCCCTGGGTGGGTGTGGCGCTGTGCTTCTTTGTTTTGGTTCTGGCATTTTGTCTGAATCCTGTAATGAATAATTTATATAAAAGCTTTATTGGAGCCTGGAGTCACCCAATAAATGTTCCAGGAGAACATGTGCCGATATTTCAATGTTAATACCTCTCCAGTGGATTCCTCTGACAGGCCCTAGACCAGAATGCGGCCGCGATGTCCCTTATTTATGCACGACACCATCAGCTCGCTGCTATTTGCATTGTGCCACCCCCCCATCCCTAAACCTCCCATTGAGTTGTTAGGATGATGGAATCAGAATGTGCCAAGCGTAGCCAGAGGATGGAGGTTGCCTCGGCTGCCAAACCAGAAGGGAGATTGTTGCCAGGATCCTGTGATTTCAGGATGAAGCCTGGGCATAGGACAGAAGCTTGGGGTGTGTGTGTGTGTGTGTGTGTGTGTGTGTAGGTAGAGCAATGGGTGTCAGCGGTACTCAAGCTTGTAAGTGGAGAAGGCACACGGTTGTCTGCTAGGTCAGGCAGATGTCTCCCGACTAAATTAAAATGAGAGGCACATTGAAATGTCAATTTTGGCTTCTATCAATTTCTTGTTATTCTTAAGTTCGCATCTCCGCATTTCCACATCAGTTATTGTTTTTATCTTCTACAGATTCATCCACATTTGAGTGGAATTTCCTCCTAATATACGTATGAAGCATTTTCCCTAATATAATGCACTCTTATATGTTATTTTCACTAATATAGGTATTTATATGCACGGTATACCCCAGAATATGCATTTTTGGACACATTCCTTGGCGTTGCAAAATTCAGAAACGTGTGACTGCATTTCAGTTATTATATTGTCTAAGAAAATGTAAATTTGGCAAATCCACCTTAAAATACGAACTCTTTATCACTGAATCACACTTCCCCCCTCCAAAAAAAGTTTACTTTTAGAGAATAACGGTCTGCCTTCAGAAGGTGGTGCCATTACGGCTGGGTTTTGTCAGACTTCTTCTGGGGTGCCCTGAACTGGACACAGGACTCCAGGTAGGGTCTGACCAAGGTAGTATAGATCCCTTGATCACCTGCCACTATTTCAGGTGATCCTTTTCAGGGGGGAGGTGAGGCTAGTCCGAAGGGTTGTTTTTTCATATGTGGTGGACTTGTAAAAAAATCAAGACTTTTGGGAAATGATACACAATAAATTGGAAAAAGATGTTTAAAATAGTCATCCTTCCAAAGCCTGAAGCATTTCTTTGGGGGGACTTCCGGGTTGGCGCCTCCAGGCAATGGCGGAGTTCCTCCGATCGGGAGGAATTTGCTCCATGGAAATTAGGGTCTGACCGCCACGGCGAAGGCGGAGACCCGTTGAAATAACAGGCGGGAGAAGCTTGTGAACTTGGGATTCGGCTGGCACCTTTTGCGCCTCCCCTACTCGCGGGGAAACCCTGATTTGGGGATCCGGAGCGAAGTGGGGTGAGCGGCGCGGTGCTTTGAATCGACTGCTTCTTTCACGGAGTGAAGCCGCATCGCTGTTGCCGGAGAGCGCTGACTTTTTCCTGTGGACAATTTGACTTTAAACAACTACCCGTGAGTAGAACGGAAAATTGGATCTTTAAATTCATTAATTTGGCATCGAAGCGGGAAGGTTTTAAACAGGAAGTCCGCCTTCCTCTTTTGTAAATAGATTGAAGCAAAGACGTTGCAAGTTAAAGCCTTGGAAAGTATTTTGTAAAGGATTAAATCTCCATCGGTTAAAACTGTTAAAAACCCCCCTTGGAAGCAGGAGAAGAGGGGGGAAATTTTGGACTTAGTGAGCCTGCAGGAGAGAGTGAAAAATTAAATTACCACTGCTCTGAACCTGGAAAAGGGCTGCCAGCAGAATTTTTGGGAGAGTTCATTGACTGTGAACGGATAGCATGTTGACAGATGGCTAAATAAGAGAAATATATTGTTTCCATTGTCCTCTTTTGCGTTCAAAAAGGAGGAAAAGTAATTGATTATTGAAACTAACTTTATATTTTAAAATGCGCATGAAAGGATCGATGCAAGTGGAGACTGTTTCCCTCTAGAGGGAGCTTTTGAAACTGTTACAAGAGTGGGTTTTTTCCAGCTGCAAGATAAGAGCTGTGAGAATCAGAGATTGACCTTGGACTTTAAGAATGTTGACAGAAGGAGCTTTAGTGACTGTTTTATGTAATATAAGCTACTCGCTGGAACAGCTTCACAAAAAGACGGATGTTATGAATTCCAAACTTGAGAACTTGGAACAAAAAGTGATAAATTTGGGACAAAAAGTGACCATTAATACAGAAATTGCTCAGGATTTGATACAGGAAACTACTTTGACAGGACAAACTGGGGAGAAGAAGGAGAAAGTTGTGGTTGTTGAACCTAAAGTAATACAAGTGGAAGCCCCAGCCTTTCAGAGGCAAATCGAGGACTATAAGTGGAGGCCTCTGATGAATGAATATAGAAAAAGTCAGAATTTGAAGATTGGAGCCCTGCTTGCACTGGAGAAGGAAGGTTGGATAGACTCTTTCATGCAGGGATTTATTGACCTTTGGGTTCTGAATCTGGGTCAGGATGTGATTGGAGTTGTGGGGGTCTTTGGATCTGGAGGAGTCTTGAAACATGATTTGAGATATTGTATGGACCTTGGTTCTAGCTGTGGAGAGTTGGCTGGCCTGTCGAGAGGGAATGGGGGCATGGCTGGGTTGGGGCCTCCCCGAGACTTGCTCTTCAGCATTTTCAGCATCAAAGAATATGAAGAAGAATTGCAGAAGGGACTTGGAAAAGATTTAAGAGCCTTGGACAGAAGATCTCCAGGTTGATGAACTATATGGAATGGACGGAAATGATTGGCAGAATCCGAGACCAGGGAGAAGAGATGGTGGTAGAAGATTGGGAAAGTCTAAAGTTTGTACATAGAAATATTGTAAAATTAATGAGTGTTTGAAAATTGTTGGAATGAAACTTTATGGCTTCAGCAGAAATGCTATAAGGAGTTAAGTATAAATAAGTATTTTAGTATTAATGGAAAATAAGGTTAAAAATATGTTAAGACATTCATAATGATAAAGATAGAGAAAGATGGAAAGGATTTGCTGAAACAAGTAACAGAAGTGGAATACAAAAAGGGAGGTGAGAGGAAGTCGATGAAATAAGGGAATGAAAGATAGACTAATGAAATGGTATGCTATATGTTTTTTAAATTGTTGTTGTTTTGTTTTGTTTAATTTAGTGTTAAGGTTGTGTTTTGTATTGTTTATTGTATTGTTTCTTCTTTTGTTCTTTTTTCTTGTCTGCTGTAAGTTTGAAAAGTAATAAAGATTATTTAAAAAAGAAAGAAGGAAAGAAGCATTTCTTTGGGGAACAATAGGGATAGAGGTCCAAAAATAAGTTGGTTAAAATGTTTAAGTATGCGACCACTGCAGCTAGAATACAGTCATACCTCATGTTACGTCCGCTTCATGTTACGTTCTTTCAGGTTACATCCTGCGGCGACCCAGAAGTACCGGAAATGGTTACTTCCGGGTTTAGCCAGACGCGCAAAATGACGTCATGTGCATGCGCAGAAGCGGCGAATCGCAACCTGCGCATGTGCAGATGCGCCGCTGCAGGTTGCATTCTTTTCATGTTGCAAATGGGCCTCTGGAACGGATTCCGTTCACAACCAGAGGTACCACTGTATGGTATGGAGATGGCGAAATTGACAGCAAAAATAAGAGACCCAAAAGATGAAATACTTGTGGAAGAGTGGAGACTCTTTTTGGATTATCTGATTCTTAGAACACAAGAAGAGCCTGCTGGATCAGGCCAATGGCCCATCTGTCCTCACAGTTGGCCAACAAGGTGCCCATTATAGGAAACCCACAAGCAGGACCCATCAATAAGAGCCCCCCCCCTCTTGTGGCTTCCAGCAACTGGTAGTCAGAAGCATTTACTGGCTCTGACCACACAGAGACACACTGAGCACTCTCCTTTGAGGCGTCTCTATCACAGGTGAGCGAATGCTTCCGTTTCATCCAATGCAAAATCGGGGCAGAATCACCCACTCCTGGCAAAAAGGTATTTGGTAGGAGAGGTGACCAAAGGCAGGAGCAGAAATTATGCAAAGATGCTGCAGCAGGCAGCCTCCTGTATACTGTGAGCACATGAGAACATTAAAAAAACAACAATAAAACCAGCAACCTTATTTCCCATAGTCCTCTGGCTCATCTCTCGTGGAGTGCCTGGTAAACAGTTTGCTAAGTCCACCCCCTTCATTAGCTTCAACCAGAAGCTAATCCAGGGATGCAGGACCTCTGAGCCCCTTTCATTCGGCAAAATGAGGGCTCAGGTTCCCCTGGGGCGCCCTGTCAGTACCTCGACAGTCTCATGCTGGCCACTCTGTGCAACCGCAGCCAACTCCTGGGGGGGCCCCCGCTTGTCTTCTTAATTAGTTAAAAACGAATCCATCCAATCTGATCCCCGAGGCGAATCTCCTGAGATTAATTACTTTCTCCCCAGTGCTTGCCTCCTGCCTCTCAGATGCATGTCCCCAACAGCTTCAGAGAGACAAACCTTGGAAGCATCAGTTCCTTCCAGTAATGTGGGTGGGTGGGGGGGGGGAGGAAGGTATGGCAAGAAAGAGGCAGTAGAAAGGAATCCACTCCCCCGCTTCATTTGTTTCATTCATTTCCAATATTTATAGATTGTTTTTTTGCAACAGGTGCCGCCCCCCTCCAGCAAGCGGTTCAGGCATGAATCCATAAGGCAATCCATCAATTGAAATGATACAAGTTGCAGGTTAAAAAAAAAAAGCACATTCAACACATGGGCATAGTAAGGTAAAGGTAAAGGTACCCCTGCCCGTACGGGCCAGTCATGTCCGGGCATAGTAGAGCTTCCCAAAAAATTACTGCTGGTTGCCATGTGATTCCTGCGTTGTGGCAGGGAGGGGGTTGGACTAGATGACCCTTGGGGTGCCCTCCAACTCTGCAATTCTAGGAGTCTGTGAAGGAAAAATGCTTCAAAATAAAATAAGTGATATTTGTACCTCTCTAGGAATGAAATCTGGAACTCTCTAGCTTTCTCCATAATCCAGCGCATGTCTGCAATTTGGTCTCTGGTTCCTCTGCCCCTTTGAAATCCAGCTTGTACTTCTGAGAGTTCTTGGTCCACATACTGCTTAAGCCTGCCTTGTAGAATTTTAAGCATAACCTTGCTAGCGTGTGAAATGCAACAACAAGGAATGAAATCAGTGCTGTCAAAAGTGTGGGGGAAACTCCGCACAGAAAAAAAGTTAACATATTGCAAAATTATTCACAATGTCCCCAGCTCATCTTCCCAGAAAGAGTCTGCTGCTCCGTCTGGTTCAGAGTCATTGCTGCTGCCTCCTCTGTTGCCCAGGTCATGGATATGCCAGCATAGGTGTGAACAGGTAGCTCAGGTCCAGCCCTGCAGAACGAGTTCCAGTTTGCTTTCTCCATCTAAAGTGCAGCCCCATTTGCCTCGCTGAAGTTGTGCCCACCCCATTCCCATATAATGGGACTCAATAGGCCAGGGGTCAGCAAACTTTTTCAGCAGGGGGCCAGTCCACTGTCCCTCAGACCTTGGGGGGGGCAGACTAGATTTTTTGGGGGGAAATGAACGAATTCCTATGCCCCACCAATAACCCAGAGATGCATTTTAAATAAAAGCACACATTCTACTCATGTAAAAACACCAGGCAGGCCCCACAAATAACCAGAGATGCATTTTAAATAAAAGGACACATTCTACTCATGTAAAAACATGCTGATTCCTGGACTGTCCACGGGCTGGATTTAGAAGGTGATTGGGCCGGATCTGGCCCCCGGGCCTTAGTTTGCCTACCCATGCAATAGGCGAATGTTGCTTGTGGGACCAACATCTTAGCCATGAAGAGCAGCTGTTAGGCCTTTAAACCTTATTCTGCCTATGTGTTGTTATAAACCCCCTAAACCCTAGAAATGGCAGGATTTCGATTATTTGGGATGTGAATGATGAAATACAAGCTGCAGAGGAATTCCTGAGCTAGCCTATACAAAACGACCCTGTCCCCCAGGGGTGCAATGGGTCAGTATGCCTGGCTATTAACCAGAAGGTTGGTGGTTCGAGCCCTCCCAGGGATGGCTGTGGGCAGGATTTCTGCACTGCATTGGGTTGAACTAGATGTCTCTCAGTGTCCCTTCTAACTATACAATTCTAGGATGATTCTAGGATAACCTGGCCAAGCTAGGGCCATTAAGAAACAACACCGGGTCATTGAGGGCCATTGGCAATGCAAGAGAGCTGTCTTCCCGCTTTGCCCTGAGGTGTGATCAGAGACTGGTGGTTTGGAAGGTTGTCAGGCTAACTGGGTGTGAGGTGACAGGAAAAGATGGTGTTTAGTTAAGTGTGCTGGGAGGAAGGGGGAAAGAACAGAGACAGAGATTCATCTTGGGCTGGAGGCCGGCTGGGACTCCAGCACTGCACTGCTGTAGGGGACAAGCAAGCTTCTCTTGAAATGACTGTACTGCAAGATCTGGACTCCGTCTATGCAGACTGAAGGTGCAAATATGTGAATAAATCATATTTCTTAAAGCAATGACAGTCTTCGCTGCACCTTCAATTCTCCTGGAACCCCCTGGAATCTCGCTGCTGCTCAGCAGAGAGTGGGGATGGAGCCCAACTTCTGTAACAGCATCCTGCTGATCTGAGCATCACTCCCCTCTGCCTCCGTTTTTTTTATTTTCTTCTCTAGCTTACTCTCACCTTTGCACTTCTCCAAACCTCAGGTTTTCATTATGCATGTGGCTTCCTCTCAGTGACCCAGACCTGCCAGCTTGGCACTCACCACCTAAGTACAGTGCCAGAAGGACCAATAAACACAAATGTCTGATGAGACAACCTGTGATCACAGTTCAAAAGTGTATGCCAGCCACTGCCAAGTGTGTCAGGCTATCAGGCATTTTTGTTAGGCTATCCAGCCTCGGCATTCACCTTTGCCCGTTTAACACCTTACAGATGCCTCCAGGTGGTTGAGGGAGTTGGGGATGTTTAGCCTGGAGAGGAGCAGACTGAGAGGGGATGTGAGAGCCATCTTCAAATATCTGAAGGGCTGCTTGCCACATGGAAGATGGTGGAAGCTTGTTTTCTACTGCTCCAAAGGATATGACCTGAACCAATGGATTCAAATGACAGGAAAGGAGATTCTGATTGAACATTAGGAAGAACGTTCTGACAGTAAGAGCTGTTTGACAGTGGAATGGACTCCTTTGCAAGGGGGCGAAGGTTCACTGGAGGTTTTTAAGCAGAAGTTCGATGGCCATCTGTCAGGGATTCTTTAGCTGTGATTCCTGCAATGCAGGAGGTTGGACTAGATGACCACTGGGGTCCTTTCCAACTGTGATTCTATACAATACGATATGATACGATATAATACAATAATTTTTATTGCCATTGTCCCATACAGAATCTATGATTCTAGGCTTCACCGTGTCACCAAGTGAAGATTCCTGGAGGACTCTGCAGCTGCCCTGATCCTTAATTGCTTATAGTTTTGTCAATGAGCCTCAGTCTATTGGCTTCACATACCTAGCATTATGTAATTGTTTCCATGTGGGTTTTAAACAGCCACCTTCCTCCAGTCCCATTGCCAACTGTTTGTGATAAGAGCTTTTGGATAAAATAAAAATAAAAGTGGGTCTGATCTCGAAGTGCTTTTAGTCGGGGACAACATTGTCCTGGCTCCCACCCTCTGACAAAAGACCCAGACTCTTGGCTCTGGAAAGCCCAAAACTTTTATTAAAGGAAACAATACACACACATCCTCAGCATCAGCTCAGAGCACAGGTGACATGACTCGCAAGATACAGTGGTAGAGACTAGGACCCAGGGCTAGATATAAGCAGAGAAGATGTCTCAACACTTGATACACCCCTCCCACCTTACCTTTAAAGCAATGGGGCTGAGCCCACCACTCCCACGGTTCTCCTCCAAGACAGAAGGCTATCAATGGTTATGAGCCACAATGGCTATGTTTTACCTCTACTGTTCAAGGCAATAAGCCTCTAAATGCTGGTGATGGAGAATGTCCTGCTTGCCATCTTCCCAACCTCTCTCTCCCCCCCCCTTTATATAAGACTAGAACTTGTGGACATCCAACAAGGCTGAATGTTGGAAGAGTCAGGACAAATAAAATACTTTTCCACACAGAGCATAGTTAAAACTGTAGAACTTGCTCCCACACAAGGCATGGATGGCCACCAACTTGGATGGCTTTGAAACAGGATTGGACCAATTAATGGAGGACAAGACTGTGAATGGCTCTGCCCTCAGTTGGATGCAGCAATGCTTCTGAGTACCCTCCACAGGAGGGGAGAGTTTCTTGTGCTCAGTTCCTGCTTGTGGGTTTCCCACAGGCATCTGGTCAGACCCTGCAAGCACAGAATGCTGGAGCAGATGCACCATTGGCCTGATCTTCTTAAGCTCTTATGAAGGGGTTTGCACCAAATAAGGTGAGTGCGATGGAACTATCTCCATGCCTCTACTAGGAGCGGGTCTGCTTTGACCCAGACATGATTGATGACATGTCCCTATATGATTTTTGGACTCATAAGCAGAAGATTAAGGTGACTGTAGCCATCTACAACTGAAAAACACACACTCTCTCTTCTTTTTTTCCATGTCCAACTTCAGCTGCAGCAGCTAGCAATTTCAAGGCAAAATTGTTGAACAATCAGAGTAATTTCTTTTGACATTCAATTGCTCGGCATCTTCTTCCCTGTCAGTTTGTTTGGAGTTGGGTCTTGAGCAGAGGGCAGAGAGAACTCACTTTATTGGCTTGGATTTTTTTTTGGCAGGGGTTTCTTATTATTTGAAGGATTTATACCTTGCCCTCCAAGAAAATGAACAGAAACTCTACAGGAAAGCCAGTTGTCATCCCACATGTCAAGTCTATGCAAGGGTCAGGCTGTTGGTCATCAGTTTCTTTGATCCAGAGGAAGGTGGGTCTCACCCTCCTACACTACTAAAAAGTCTGTGAAGGAAATGGTGGCCGTAAGTTGAGTGTGGATACTAACAATTAAATATATGCTTCTGTTTCAGTGGGAAACAGCTTTGTGATGGTATGTGGGTTTGAAACACACGGTTTTAGACCTTCCCACCACCCAGTACTGGAATGTGGCCCTGGGAACTGATAACGTTGGCCCTCAGCCCCCAAAGGGTTCTCTTACCCCTGCCTTATCTTCTTATACACATAAAAATCTACGCCTGTTGTCATGCTGCAGTGTGTGTGGCTGTCAGCAGGTGGCAATGGCGATTCCATCATGATAACAGGGTGGCAGGTGACCCAGGCAAACTGCTTTGTGAAGCACCTTCCCTACTTCATTAAATGCAGCTGCATGGAGGTTTAATGGAGGGGTGAGGGAGAGGTGCTTCAGAAAACTGCTTTCTGAAGTGCCTGTTCCTCCTTTTGAAGAAGGTGGGGGGTCTGGAGTGAGCTGTGAGTGGAGGTGCCTGGGGCAAGCTATGTGCAGAGGCGTGGGGTGAGCTGTGAGGGGATAGGCAAGGAGCAGGGTGAGGGGTAAGGGGAGGGGAGTTTCGACAGGTGTAAAGGTAGGTTGGCCAGATGTGGGGGAAGGGCTTTGGCAAAGGGGTTTGTGGGTAGTTGGGGATGGTAAGAGGACCAAGCGGGTGTAGCAGCCCCTAGTAGATCTTAGCTCATGTCCAGTATGCTTCTGGACCTCAAATTAAGACCCATACAACAACAACAAAAATATTTAGAACTTACTGGACTCCAGTACACTTGTTTATGAAAATATTATGTAAGACATCTAGCTGCTGGAGATGTGATAAGGCTAATGGCTCCCTAAAACATATGTTTGTACAATGTCCTAGAGACAATCAACAAAACTGTATGGAACCATCTTAAATTTGCAGAGGAAAATACCCTTTTGATTTATATACCCAACACATGGAATCTAACAAAGGGACAATATGAATGGATTCTTCACAACCTTACTACAGCAAAAAGACTGTTATTGATGAACTGGAAAAATAAAAATGCAGTTCCCTTTAATGATTGGATTGAAGATATGTACAAACTTGCTACACATGATCAAGTCGTGTACAGCCATGGACTCGCCATGGACAAATGTAACGATATTTGGAATTCATTTTTATAAACTCCATATTAGATTAAGGTCTGGTTAGCTACAATAACAAATTTCCCACCCTTTTGTTGTAATGTAAACAATACCTTCTTTTTTTGGATCTGTTTTGTTTTCTGCATGGGTACTATTTCTTGTTTCTTTTTCATGTCTTATCTTACACCAGGAACTTGTAATGTTGTATCCCCCCCCAAATAAAGAATAGGAAATAAAAGAGATCTTAGCCCATGTCACTGAGGGGCAACTAGGGAAGGTCTGTCTGCGTCAAACCTTTGCAACTTTAGGGCAGGGGTGGCTAACCTTTGGCTCTGAACACGATGTTGTTGGACTCTGGCTCCTACTGTTGCTGATCAATTGGGCCTGCTGGCTAGGGCAGATGGGGGTTGGAGTCCAACAGCAGCTGGAGGGCCAGAGGTTTCCCACCCCAGCATTAGGACAACTCTTTTTAGCACTGCAGGTAGAGGCATCGTTGCTGCTACCACCAAATCCCTAACTGCCTGTTGAGACAGATTGCCCCATTCACTCTGAAGTCGTATTTGCCACTATAAAGAAGCAGCTTATATTATAAAGCAAACCACGAAAGTGAAGATTCTTGGGACTCCGGCCAGCTTTGTGGCATATCTGAATGTGTGGGTGAGGCGGCTGACAGGTCAGGCAGCAGTAACCTTGCCTGCTTTGTTTCAAATATTTATGCTATCAATATATTAAAAACAAAAACAGGAATCCCTGTCTTTGGGTTACGTTCCTTACTGCTCCTGCAATGAAAGATGAGATAATTTAAAAAAGCGACAGCTTTAGCCGGAGTGTTATTTACTAGCCGATAGCAAGAACATGGTTGCTGGGTATTTTGTTGTTGTTCGGAGAGGGAGAGTGATGGAAACAGCTTTGGGGAAGCTGCAAAGGATTCTGGGACATATTCTAGGCAGCACCCTGGACGGGAAATCTGAGCCAGGAATGAGCTGGTTGAGGGACAAAATTCTTGCGTAAGGCACAAGGGCTGGCACCAGTGTTTGACACTGTCAGGTAAGTATCAGGGCCCTGGGCCCCCCCTGATTCTGACGCCACTTAATTTTGTTTTATTTTTATGTGGTGGAAGCTAAGAGGAGAATCACAAGGAAGGGGTAGTTGCTGAAGCTGCCTTTTCCGTTCCTGCATTGCAGGGGGTTGGACTAGACGATGACTTGCGTTTCTTCCAACCCTGCAGTTCTATGATTCTATTATTCTTCCCCGCTAACTTATCTGGGTCTGATCCCCAGTGTGGCTGCTTTCTGTTGGGGCTCAGATTTCTTGCAGAGCCAAGACGGTGGTAGGTTCTATCATAGAATCATAGAACTGGGAGGGACACTGTTAAGTTGTGGGTGAACATATCAGATGACACAGCAATTCTTCAAACAGCTCTTGTTTATTCAGAGGCCAGAACAGAACTGACTGAAGGGCTCAGTCAGCCTGCTTATATAGAGCTCCAGTACAACATTACTGTAGCAACTTTCTAAAACTATCCAATCACTGAACGTCACTTTCGATCCTTCATTTGCATAAAAACTATCCAATCACTGAACGTCACTTTCAATCCTTCATTTGCATAACTATCTACAGTATCCCTCTGCTGGCCCAGGGTGAGAACTTCAGTACATAACAGACACAAAGGGTCATTTGCTCCAACTCCCTGCAATGCAGTTTCATCTTCAACAAAAGGAAGAGAATTGGTGCTGTTCGCAGTGCCACCGGCCACCTGTCCCCAAAGCTTGTAAGATTAATTGGGACCCATCCAGCTGGGCAGTGTTTGGGGGGGAGGGGGAGCTCAAAGGCCACTTTTATTCAGGGCTCCGTTGAACTGATGCCGTCCCTGGGACTCCATGCTCTTAGATTCAGGTATCTGGAGGGCCGTCACTCAGAAGACGGAACAAACAGGCTCTCTGTTGCTCCTGAAGTAGGACTAGGACCAATGGTGGAAACTGGGGAGGAAGCAAAATTTGCGGCTCAACATTGGGAGAAACGTCCCAATGGAAACAGCTCTTTGATAGTGAGACAGACTGCCTTGGCAGCTGAAGGGCCCCCCTTCACTGGCAGGTACAAAAACATAGGCTGGACACAGTCATCTGTCAGGGATGCTGCAGTTGTATCCTGTACTGAGGAGGTGGGGTTCACACTAGACGACACACGAGATACACACCCAATCCTACGAGTAATGTCTGGTTGTCAGTAGAAGCAGGGATTTCTGGGAATACAAATGCACCTCAGAAGAAGGCTCACTGCTTTAGGAACACACTTTGAGGTCCCTTTTTGGCCTCTATTCAAGTGTAAGCAAGGGCTAGCCCTCTGGCTGTCAGACTCTTGGACTCAGGGGAAGATGAGCCTTACCTCACCTACTACTAAAAATGGAGCAAATGGAGGGTGTAACCTGGGTGCAGATGCTAACAAACATAAGTCTCTGTTTCAGTGGGAAACAGCTTTGAGCCTGTGTGACAGCGTGTGGGTTTCACACACCCAGTTTTAGCTCCAGCGCTCACCCAGCACTGGAATGTGGCCCCTGACAGCTTCTCACAGGGTGTGGCTTAACAATCAACCCTTCTCTTCAGGGAACTCTGGGAACTGTAGTTCTGGGAGCAGACTAGGCACCTCCTAACAACTCACAGCACCCTTAACAAACTATAACTTCTAGAATAATTTGGGGGAAGCCGTGACTGTTGAAAGTGCATTAAATGCATGGTGTGAATGTGGCCTAATCTGACAGACAAAGACAAAATCCACCACTGGAAAACATCTGGGAACATTCCCCATGCAAATTGCCAACAATTAGCTTTACTAGGTAATTGCTGACCTGCAGATTGACAGGTGCTGCCTCCTCACCACCCGTCTCCCAGCCTTGTGCTTGGTTGTTGTTTAACCGATCAGCTGGGCACAATTCACCTCGCCACCCTTCATATTCATACTGTCCCGTTTCCCAGTTTTGAAGCTTTGCATGGATCAAAAGGATCACCTCAGGCATTGCTCCAGGCAAGCCCAGAGCAGGAATGGGAAAAGCCTGCGGCGCCCCCCCTCAGAGGCCTTCACAGCAGGGGCTGCTGGGAACATTTACCACACTTTGCTGGTTTCCTGCTCAGGGTTCACTAGGCTTGAGCAGGAGTCAAAACTGATAACGCCCGTATCCAGGTAGATTTCCCGTTCAGCAAACTTTATACTTGCAGCCACGATATCTGTTTTGACACAGAGGCCTGCAGTATGTGTGTGTGTGTTCCTGTTGTATCAACTGCTCATTTGTAATTTCTTCAATTGGGGATGAGGGAGTTCTAGGATAGCAGCCCAGGCCTCAGCAAGTCTACCTGCCTCTCTCACCTTTTTGCAGCTTGAGGGCCTCATTCTTTCATAGGCAGCCTTCAGGGGGCCACATGCTACTGGTGGGTGGACACAATGGCCAAAGTGAGACGGAACATTGAGTGTGTTTTTTAACTTAGTTATGGCATCCCAGGCACACACAAGTCAGAGTTTTCTCCACACAGACGTCCCACAAGACAAGGAAGGGGGCAGGATTGTAGTTCAGGTCAGGCAAAAGAGCTCGAGGAAGTTGTGGAGCAGGGTCAGCCAGGAGAGGTGACCTGGTGAGAGGCAAGGTGTGTGTCTGAGAGTCCTAAGGCATCTCTCTGCTTTCTCGCAAAGCTTAGTTATACAGAGATTCAGAGAGCCAGAAACTATATTTGCTATGAGTTTTCCAAGATCTGCTTCTCAGGATGCCTGCCAATTCTTGGGGTGGGGTATTTTTGTTGGGGGTCAAGATTTCATGGAATTGTACAGTTGGAAGGGACCCCAAAGGCCATCTAGCCCAACCCCCAGCAAAGCAGGAATCACAGCTAAAGCATCCCTGGCAAATGGCCACCCACCTGCAGCTTAAAAACCTTAAAATCCACCAGTTTCTGAGGGAGTCTGCTCCACTGTCAAACAGCTCTACCTGTAAGGAAGTTCTTCCTGATGTTAACTGGATTCTCATTCCTTGTCATTTGAACCCATTACTTCAGGTCCTATGGTCCGGCAGCAGAAAACAAGCTTGCTCCATTTAACTTTGGAGATGTTAATTTTGCTGTTACTGATATTAATCCCCCCCTTGCCGTATCTTTATGTTGAGACTTATTATGGCTTACACAGGGATTGTGAAATTGTGTTGTTTACATTCTGAGATGCTTTTATTTATTCCTTATTACTACTTTTGTTATGATTCCGTAACCATGTAAAGCTTTTCATGTTGCAAGCCGCATTGAGTGCGGTTTTAACTATGGAAAGGTAGCATACAAATAAATGATGATATAGTTTGCCCTTCCAGGAGACAATAATGCAGCAATGGAACAAAAAAATAGGTACATCTTGTGGGCCAGATTCAAGCAACCCAGCACACCAGTGGATGCCAGCACATGGACCCCCACAAGCACAATGGGGCTTCCCCCCCAATTCCCCCAATTCTGCTCTGGAGGGTTAGGAGAGCCCTCCAGATGGGGGGATTGTTCCACCAGGCAAGAGGAAATACTTGCATTGACAGAACAATCTTAATAGTGCAGTGTTGAATTCCTCCCATGATTTCCTCGAGTTCCACTTTCCTCAGTCTGGGAAACTGTTGCTCCCTCAGACGTCAAGCACAGTTGAAAAGTTCTCTCAAAGAAAATAAGATATGAGTGAGAGGATGTAAGCTCCTCACCTATGAAGGACAATTACTCTCTTTCACTTGGAGGGTGGGTGGGTGGAAGAGATACCATCTCAAATGCCTCTTCATGCCAGCAGAACCCTTGAATTATGCTCCTCTCCTGGCCATAAAAGACACACGTAATAGTCACCCGTCACGACTCAGGTCCTCGGGATCTGCTGCCAAGGTGTGAAGTTGTTTCACAGACATTCGGCAGCATCTTCAAGTCTCCGTATCCATGAAACGGACTCTGTATTCATCCGAAGATGCCAAATAGCCACCGGGAAGAATCACATCTGCTTGGTGTGAGGCTGTTGAAATTATCCGGAGGGGCTGAAGCTTTTGCAGACATGGCTTTCTCTGGCTGCAGAGCACGAAATCAGCAAAACTCCCTTTTAAGAAGAAGCACTTTGTTTCTCTTCCTGTCATTCCAACAGCATGGGCTGGGGCAAGGAGTGGGGGGTGCTCCTTGCAGCAGGGCCTGTGCATGTAACCCCCTCCCCCCGCTTGGTTATCTGAGGAAACGGAAGGACACCCCAGAGATCCATTAGTCAACAATGGGCTAATATGATAGGTCACAGCAGTGCACAGAACAGGTGCACTTCCAGAGCATCAGTTTTCTGGGAGGGTTTCAAGTGCATATCATAATTTTAGGTTTTAAAGTGAGTGGAAGCAACAAATCCACTTGTTTAAAAATAAGAACGCAAGAAGAGCCTGCTGGATCAGGGCAGTGGCTCATCTAGGCTGGCATCCTGTTCTCACTGTGGCTGACTGGATGCCCCAATGGGAAACCCCCAAGCAGGACCTGAGCACAAGAGCACTCTCCCCTCCTGCGAGAATTTATGGGCAATGCTATAGAGTGAGATTTCAGCCAAGACTTATATGCGACTGACAGCACTCAAGCCTGTAGCAGGCCCTGAGGCTAGGGGATATCGTGGTGGTGATGAAGACTTTATTCGGCCTGTGTACAACTACCCTACTCTGACCAAAGCAAGAAGGGAGCTGCATAGAGACCACCCAAGGGCCCTAAATAGACCAGAATGGGTCATACTGGACTGCCTGATCCATATAAAGGCTTTGACCCTTAAAGCCCTAAACGGCCTCAGCCCAGTATACCGGAAGGAGCCTCTCTACTCCTATCGTTCTGCCCAGCGCCGAGGGCCTTCTGACGGTTCCCTCACTGCGAGAAGCAAAGCTACAGGGAACCAGGCAGAGGGCCTTCTTGCCCGCCCTGTGGAACACCCTCCCATCAGATGTCAAAGAGATAAACAACTACCTGACATTTAGAAGACATCTGAAGGCAGCCCTGTTTAGGGAAGTTTTTAATGTGTGACATTTTAATGTATTTTTAATCTTTGTTGGAAGCCACCCAGAGGGACTGGGGAAACCCAGCCAGATGGGTGGGGTACAAATAAATTACTACTACTACTACTAGTACTACTACTACAAGTGAGGCTTACTGGCTAGTCTGAGGAAGGATGAAACTCTATGTTATGAGCTTGACTCTGGGGCCCCCACGATGCCCAGAAGAAGACTGGGATGGAGTTCAGAACACTTTCATTGCAGGGGAAGCCACAGTGCCTTCTGTTGTGCCTCTTGACTAGGAAATGATTCCCAACCACCATCGCTGAGACACAAAGGCAGAGTCCCTAGCAGTCCCTCCAACAATGAGTCCTTGCAGAAGCCCAAAGACTCAGAATCGGGGCCCTTTAAGGAACACAGCTGGCTCTCCCAAGGAGGTGGAGCCTAATGCAGCCCAGGCCTCCCCTGCCTTTATATGGGCTCAGATGGCTTCAGACCCTTACTGAAGAAGCACAATCTTCCCATGGGCTAGCCAGCAGGACCCACTCACACTGTTCAGGGTCCTGATTCTTTTTGACCCAGAAAACTTGCCTTATACTGAGTCCCTCTAGCTCAGTATTTTCTACACTGACTGGCAGCAGCTCTCCGGAGATTTCAAACAGGGATCCTTCCTTAGCCCTACCTGAAAATGCTGTTGGGGGTTGAACCTGGGACCTTCTGTATGCAAAGCAGATGCTCTGTCACTGAGCTACGGCCCATTTCCTCTGTGAGTCTCAAGTCCCATAAAAACAGGACACTCTGTTGCTGCCCTGGGACAGTCATTCCTTTCCTCCCCCCCCCCCCCGGACTGGTACTGGACCCATGCTTGGAATTCAGTATAGCTTGGCTAATTGATACAAGTGCCTATGAGCACCTGCCTTGAGGCATGAAAAAGAACCGTGAATCTTAACAGCGGGACTTGCAGCATTGGGTTATGCACAACAGGAGGAAGCGGTCCTGTGTTGACCTCATGAGAAGGGCAATAAAGTCAAATGAGATGCATTTCATTCCTTTGGAATTTATCAAGCCCTCCCTCTCTCCCTTGTTCAAGAAAGGTCAAGATCACCCTTTCTTTATGCAGAGGCACCACAGGGGAAGAGAGTAATCGAGTCAGTGGCTACAGCACCTCCTCAGCAGAGAGATTTAGCATCTGGATAATATGTGTGAAGTTCTTAAAAGGCCATAAAATCATCAAGGAAAACTAATAGACGTGTCCACCTCCTACCCGGCCAGGAAGACATTTCCTTTCCCTTTCGTTTCGCCCGATCCAGATGGCTGTAATTTGGGGACTTGCATTTCTGATCTCCTCAAGCCAGACAAGCCAGGGTGCAAAGTTTGCGTGGCATCAGGGTCTAACAGCAAGGCGATAAGGGTTCAAGATCTTTGGCTGTACTGGCTGTTAATCTTAGAGTCCAGAGTGCAGAGGTTGCTGTGATGTAGGGCTGCCCTTGGGCCTAATTCAGAAACTTCAGCTGATGCTGAATGGGGAGGCCAGACTGCTGATGGGGGGCATCTGCCCAAGTACATGGGGCACCATTCTTAAAACATCTGCACTGACTACCCACTGACTACTGAGCCAGGTTCAAAGTCATGCTGTTAATTTACAAAGCCCCAAACAATTTAAGTCCAAGATACCAAGATCATCTGCAGGAGTGTTGTTGGTCATTTCCCAGGTAAGGCTCATTTGACAACAATGAGAAACTGAGCATTTAAGGTCATCTGTCCAGCCCTGTGAAATGCTGTGCCACTAGAGATTCAGCAGGCAGGCACCTTCTGGTTCTTGCTTCTTGACTTACACGTAGAGTTTCATTGATAGAGAAATTTCCTCTCTTTCTCCCCCTCACATTTTTTGGGGGTTTGTGTGTGGATTTTAATAACAACAAGTTACAAGGAACGAAATAATAATTAGTTTCAAAATGGTAAGTTGTCACAATTGCCAAGAAGGAAAAATGGGATACAACTATGCAATTTACTTAGTCAATAATAAAATATACCAAGAGGGAAAGGATGTGTCGTCTATGATTACAAAGCGTACCATGGTCTGAAACAAAACCATTGCAGGTGTGTGTTTTTTTTAATTTCAAAAAAGAAGAAGATAAAAAGTGACTTTGAACTGTACTAAATCCAGACTTTCGCAGAGACCTGTGGGACCCGACACTTCTGAGCCACTGTTTGTATATAAGATAAAATGGCAAAGAAACAACCTTGAGAACATTGTTGTTGTTGTTTTCACCCCTGGATGCTTTTAGCTCATGTGAGATTTCCCCTCCAAAGAGGTATGATTTGCCAAGACTTGGAATAGAAGAAGAAGAAGAAGAAGAAGAAGAAGAAGAAGAAGAAGAAGAAGAAGAAGAAGAATAGTAGTAGTAGTAGTAGTTTGAATTTGATATCCCACTTTATCACTACCCAAAGGAGTCTCAAAGCGGCTAACATTCTCCTTTCCCTTCCTCCCCCACAACAAACACTCTGTGAGGTGAGTGGGGCTGAGAGACTTCAGAGAAGTGTGACTCACCCAAGGTCACCCAGCAGCTGCAGGTGGAGGAGCGGAGACGCGAACCTGGTTCCCCAGATTACGAATCTACCGCTCTTAACCACTACACCACACTGGCTCTCCATTATTGGAATGCCAATAAATCCAGATTACTGAAACCAAAAGTCTTCCAGAACTTAGCAATTGTGGCCACTGTCAAAAGAGGTGAGACCAAGTTCCTGGCAAGCCACAGGTTCCTGTTCCCTGGCTTACTAGAGTTTCGCTGTGCGAGAAAACCCCTCTGGGTCTTATGCCATCTATAAATAAAAGCTTACAGATCAGCAGCCCTGAAAAAACAAACCCAGAGTTTCTTGGTGTTTCTTTTCTATACATATAAAAAATAACTCCATTCCCCCCAAAGCTTTCCATTATTCTGCATTTGGCAGCTTAAATGCTACCCTGGTTTTTACCATGAGGATAAGGCCTCCGACTCCATGCATCTGTAACACCCCCTCCTCTCCTCATCCCCCCCCCCGCTTGTCACACTGGACTTTTAAAGAGAGCTGCAGGCAAAGGCTACCCATGGAGGATCCAATCGACCCGCTCCAAATAACATTTATTCTCTAACCAGGCGCACTGCTGTTTTGCTTTATTCTATGCCGCCCAGGGCTATTTCATTACTTTCTTCACGGATGCAACCGAAAAGTTAATTTTACCCTCTGTCCTTTTGTTTTCTGCCAGAGGTGCAAAAAACAAATGAGGGAGCAGCAACCTTCTGCGTTTGGTTACCTGAAGAAAGGGCCAGAGAAATGTAGAAACGTGACAGGGTGTCTCTCTGCCACTGACCTACTCTGGCTACTTAGCTTCTCTAACTGGAGATCATTAGACGGCAAGCCCTTCAGGGAGGGTTTGTTTCTGGTGCTCTGATATTTTGTAGGGGTCTAAGATTGTGGAAGCACTTTATTCCTTTATCTATTTCATAAAATGTACATACAACTTGATTGTAGGAAACCTTCAAGTGGTTTACCAAAGGAATAAAGAAATAGGATTATTAGTTCAATAATAGTAATAATAGTAATAATAATAATAATAATAATAATAATAATAATAATAATAATAATAGGCTGCCCATCTGATTGGGTTGCCTCAACCACTCTGGGCGGCTTCCAGAAAAATATAAAAACACAACAAAACACCAAACAATAAAGACTTTCCTATAGACATATGCCTTCAGATGTCTTCTAAAAGTCATATCATTGTTTATCTGTTTGACATCTGGCAGGAGGGCGTTCCACAGGGCAGGCGCCACTACTGAGAAGGCCCTCTGCCTGGCTCCCTGTAACCTCACAGTGAGGGAACCACCAGATCTCCATCAGAGTTAAAACATTAAGAGAATTAAAACCAGCTATAAACTAAAAACACATCAGACTCCTACCTATCTGGGTAGGCTTCCCTAAAGGAAAATGCTTTTAGGAGGTGCTGAAAAGAGTACAGCGAAATTGCCTGCCTGGTGTCAATGAGCAGGAGTTCCAAAGTGCAGGTGCCACCACACTAAAAGGTCCATTTCTTACAAGGGCAGGATAGGTGTCACGTGACACCGGCAACAATGCCAGTTCTACAGATCAAAGCGCTTAAGTGGGCAAATATAGGGTAAGGCGATTGCATAGGTCCCAAGTTATCAAGGGCTTTGTATGCTAAGAGTAGGGATGCAGGTGGCATTGTGGTCTAACCACTGAGCCTCTTGGGCTTGCCGATCAGAAGGTCGGCAGTTCGAATCCCCATGACGGGGTGAGCTCCCATTGTTCAGTCCCAGCTCCTGCCAACCTAGCAGTTTGAAAGTATGCCAAAAAGTGCAAGTAGATAAATAGATACCGCTCCAGCAGGAAGGTAAACGACGTTTCCATGCAGTGCTCTGGTTTCACCAGAAGTGGCTTAGTTATGCTGGCCGCATGACCCGGAAAAACTGTCTGCTGACAAATGCCGGCTCGCTTGGCCAGTAAAGCGAGATGAGCACCCCAACCCCAGAGTTGTCTGCAACTGAACTTAACTGTCAGGGGTCCTTTACCTTTACCTATTATGCTAAGAGTAACACCTTGAACTTGGATCAGTAGCAGATCAGCAACCTGTACAGATTTCTGAACGCTGGTGGTGTATACTGATGAGGTCTCACTCCTGTCAGCAATCGTGCTGCAGCATTCTGCACTAACTGCAACTTCCAGATCAGGCCCGAGGGAAGCCCCACAGAGAGCTCATTGCAGCAATCCAGTATTCAATCTTACAACCAGAGGGCTTGAAAAGCCCTCTGGTTGAAAGCTGTGCAAGCTAGGACAAACAGCCCACCAAGCAAGTAATTATTGTTATTAATATTACAATTAATTTATTAGCCACCTTCTAAACAACCAACTTAAGGCAATTAACACACAAGACAATTAAAAGCAATTAAAAACGCTCATGGCAAAGACCCATTTTCCCAGCAGGAACAAAAATGTCTTCAACCGTTTCCAGAAAGTACAGCTAATGGGCGCCTGTTGTATCTCAATAGGGATGCTGTTCCACAGGACAGGACAGCCGCAGTAAAAGCTCCACTTTGAGTTCCTGCAGACGAGGTTGCTGAGATCTTTGGAACTCACCTGCAGACTGCAGTGAGCTACTGGGTGTATAAGGGGTAAGGTGGTCTCTCAGGAAATCTGGTCCTGAGCTGTATGGGGCTGTATTTGTTAGCACCAGCACCTGGAACTTGTCCTGGTAGCAAACTGGTACCCAGTGCGACTCCTGAAAGGAAGGTGTTATATGCTGGTGGTATTTTGCCCCCACAAACAACTTAGCGGCCACATTTTGCTCTTGTTGCAGCCTCTGGACTGCCCTCAAGGGTATCCCCATATGGCGTGCATTGCAGTAATCCAGCCATGAGATTACCAATGCATGGGCAACTGTAGCAATGAGATAATGTGAATCAGAAAAGTGCAGCCAGGGGACTGGCTTCTCAAGTCAATGCTCTTCCTCCCTCTGACAGCATCTCAAGGCTTTTGTGTTGTAGCAAACTTCCTCCAACTTTTAACGTTTTCAATCCAATATACCCAAAGCTGGAAGCCCAAAGAGAGCCTCGCTAAAGCTCCGTCTCTCTGTGAATAGAATTGCAAATGAGGCTTTATTTGTTTTAAATGGTTTAGGTTAAAGCTGCCGCTGCCCGCCATCCAGGTTCCTTAACGTCTTTGGGGGGAGCTCCCTGATTTAGATTGATGCTTTCCAGTCTGCCAAGCAATCAAAGCCAGGCTCCAGGAGAGACTTTAACCGAGACAGATTCAGCCAGACTATAAACAGTTTGAACTTTCAGTGTATTTACTGCTCACTTGCAAAAATAATGATGTGCACTTCTGAAACCCAGCACAATCCAATGCAGATGGGGAAACTCTGGCCAGGTTCGGTTGGCTGGCTGGTGACCTTGACCTGACCTCCGGTCAACAGCATGGCTGTGAATTTTTGGGAGAGAGAAGGCAAAGGACAAGGCAGCAGGGTGGCCAGCAAGGTGCAAATGCACCGGTGGGAACATTCAATTGCCTCTGCCAGTGTGTTTGAACCATGCCAACCTCCCTGCTGCCTCACTTCTCTCCCTGCTGGTAAGCTGCAGTGATGCTGGCAATTGGAGGTCAAGTAAGCACTGTTACCTTGCTCTGGATGTTGTTGGGCATCCAACTCCTATCAGCCCTTAGTCAGCAGGGCCAAAGGTCAGCCATAGGAAGCTGACTCATACTGAGTCAGACTATTGGTTCATCTATCTCAGGATTATCTTTACTGACTAGCAGCAGCTATGCAGGATTTCAGGCAAGGAACTATCCCCAAACTAGGGACCTTTTGCATGCAAAGCAGATACAAAGTTCGCTGTGACCCTCCATGAGGAAGAATGGGAGTTGTAGTCCAGCAGGATCTGGAAGGCAACAGGTAGAGGGGTCAAAAGCTGGGGGTGGGGTTCAGATTATTGAGAATGGGTTTTGACAGGAGAGTCAGTGATGGATCAGGGTATGGAGGTTTGTAGTTCTTGGAAGCCTGGGGCAGGGTTTGGCAATTTTGGGTGGGTCAGGGTGGAGTCAGTAGACCTTTCCTTTTAACTCAGTCCCTTGGCTCAAAAATGCCTGCGTTTATTCAACAACATTAGGTTCAGATCTTGGGAAGCCGCTATTAGGATTACAACGAGATAGTGTATTCGAGACACTTTGAACACTTGGAAAGTGATATTTTTTTTTCAAAAAAATCAAGCATTATAATACATTATAATACTGAACCTGAGGCAAAATACTGAATGAGCAAGCAAAATATCTGATGGTCGGCAACTCTAATCCAAAGTGATGGAAATTCATTTTGATTTCAGGAACTGGCTTTGAAGTTTCTGCAGGATTACTTTTGACAATGCCTTTTTTCTCACAGGCATTTAGTTTAAAGGGCATAGAAGAATGTGAATATATTCAATCAGGAGATTAAAATGAAAAAAACAACAACCCACATTCCTAGCTATTCAGTATCCTGTGAACAGTGCTTCTACATCTTGTTGAAGAAAGTAAGGAGAGCCAGTGTGGTGTAGTGGTTCAGAGCGGTAGACTCGTAATCTGGTGAACCGGGTTCGCTTCCCTGCTCCTCCATATGCAGCTTCTGGGTGACCTTGGGCCAGTCACACTTCTCTGAAGTCTCTCAGCCCCACTCACCTCACAGAGTGTTTGTTGTGGGGGAGGAAGGGAAAGGAGAATGTTAGCCGCTTTGAGACTCCTTCGGGTAGTGATAAAGCGGGATATCAAATCCAAACTACTTCTCCTCCTCCTCCTCCTCCTCCTCCTCCTCCTCCTCCTCCTCCTCCTCCTCTTCTTCTTCCTCTTCTTCCTCTTCTTCCTCTTCTTCCTCTTCTTCCTCTTCTTCTTCTCTGCAGCAGCTGGGTCAGCTCAAAGGGGGAACATCTGGTCCAGCCTTGTGCTCTTACAGTGGCCAACCAGATGCCTCTTCTGAGGAGCCCACAGAAGAAGAGCTTGCTGGATCAGGCCAGTGGTCCATCTGCTCCAGCATCCTGTTCTTTCAAGGTCTGACCAGATGCCTGTGGGAAACCAGCGAGCAGGACCCAAGTACAAGAGGACTCTCCTCTTTTGTGGTTCCCAGTGGCTGGTATTCAGAAACGCTGCTGCTTCCAACTGTGGCTAGGAGCTATGCATATGTCTAATCCTCTCTTAAAGCCATCTAGGTTGGTGGCCATTTCTCCTGTTGTTGGAAGCCCATGAATTCCAGTGTTAGGAGAGAGGGAGAAAAACTTTTCCTTATCTACTTTCTACATGCTGTGCATAATTCTGTACCCGTCTATCATGCCACCTCTTAATTGTCTTTACCCTAGCTCTCTCAACCTTTCCTCACAAGGCTCGGTCATCGCAGTCACCCTCATCTGCACATGTTCCTGCTTGTTAGTATCCTTCATAAACCGTGGCACCCAGAACCTGCAAGTGGGAGAGTCATCCTTCATCTTTAAAAGCTTGGCAGGTTGGGTGCAGGAAATGTTGGGATGTCTTCATTGCTTCTGTCAAGTTCTGAGCTCCTTGCCCTGCTCCTGAGCTGTGACTCCTGAGCACTGTACTGTTGCTTGTCAGAATAAGATCTCTTTCTTACTTACACATTGGAGTCTCTGACTCTTGTGTGTTTGGGGCTGAGCTGATGTAAGACAGGCAGCCTCACGCAGTGGCAGAGCTTCATGCTCCAGCACCAGGGGGGTGGAGAGCAGGCGGGTGCAGGGCTGGCGTGCATCCCGGGGGAGTGGCATGCATCCTGGAGGCATGGTGTGCCACCTGCGGGGGCATGGTGTGTGTCCTGGGGGCATGGCGTGGCACCTGCGGGGGCATGGCACCCAGCACTGGTGGGGGGGCAGCTGCAGTGGTACCCCACCGGGATCACGCTGCCAGGGGCAGTGCGCTCCGCCCGCACTCCTCTTCCTCCACTAGTGGCTCATGCAGAGCACATTACACAGGGGCTCCATTCCCTTCTGGACAATCTTCTCTGGGGTACATGCCAGTGGTGGGTGGGGGCAAATGCAAAAGTGGGTGGAGCAACAGCTGTCTGTTTTGTTAGCTTCTAAACCAGGGGTCAGCAAACTTACCATGCCTTGGGCTGGTGTCTCCAGCGCCGATCGCGTGGTGGGCCGGAGGGCGGGGCAGTGCGTGCCCATACACGTGTGCACATGCTATTGCCTTTTTTAAAAAATAATTTTTATTAACTGACCAATCAAATCAAATCAAATCAAATCACATCACATAAATAACAAATTACAAAGCCAAATTTTAAATTTTTGTTGGGGGTACCCATATTTCAGGTTCTGAAGGGGGTCCAATCATCTTCTTGCTGCTGCATTAATGTCCAAATAATGTTCATAATTCTATCCAGTCCTATCTTGCTGTTTCCACATCTCATCTTGTTATTTTCATATTTTTTCCTTTTTCTTTGTGACCTCTTCTAATAATCTCCTTAAGCAGGTAAAAGCAAGTTGTAATCCTGTGTGAATTTTTCCGTTCGTCCAATAGCCATATCGAGATGGTTTCCATATATCATCACTTCCATAAATAAAAGCACTCTTTCCATCATTAATCTTCGCAAATCTGTCGCCTTCTTTAGTCCTCCGAGGAGGTTCGCTCGCAGTACGAAAACAACTCCATTCCCCCTCCCAGACACAAATCCTTCAACAGAACTTGCCAAAATGGCGACACTGTTTTTTACTGTGTCATCCCAAAGCTCTTGTACTTTCCTCGATCTCCTTAAAACATGCTTTTGGTTAGAGTGTATCTCCACACAGTCTTAAATCATCCAGCTTAGGTCATTTAAGCGGCATTTCTGACTTGTGAGGGGGGATTATTGATTAATCACATAGAAGAAAGAAAGAAAAGTTCTCCCCCCCCCCATCCAGTCCCACTGCCGACATACCGAGCCTTGGTGTGTCTTCTCATGATATATTCCTGTTTATCCGACCCGTCTTCTTTCACAGAGGTCCCTTCAATTAGCAGTCTTTACTCCCCATTCTTCACTTGAAATATGTGCATTTGCTTCTTCCTAATTGTTTATTTTCAAGTTGCTGCAGCTAGTGGCGCAAATTGGAGACAGCATCCAGGAGAGCCAAAGTCCACACAAGGGCGTTCTGCCTAGTGCCCTCACCCCCTCGAATCCGGGGGTGATTTATGGGCACAGCAGGCAAGGGCAGTCCCCCCATTCCCTTGGGGGGGGGCAGGGAGGCTGCATACTCCCATCACAGCCTCTTAATTACCTCGTGTTGGTCGGAGAGATGTTATTGTTGGCCATCTTCCAATGCACCCCTAGTGCCCCCCCCTTATCCAGCCCACGGGCCTTTGTTTGGGGACCCCTGTTCTAAACCTACTCACACCCTTCTCTCTGCCATTTATCCAAGCATGCAAGAGGCAGTATCAGAGTTCAAACCCTGTTCCAGCCTGGCAAAAACACTATTGGAAGGTACAAAGCAGGGCTGGTGAAGGCTGTGGGTTGGGGGGAAGGGAGTGTGATGGGGGAGGGTTGTGATAGGAGAGGGAGGGAGTGGGGTCTGGGGTAGAATCATAGGGTTGGAAGGGACCACGACAGTCATCTAGTCCAGCCCCCTGCAATGCAGGAATCTTTTGCCCGACATGGGGCTCAAACCCACAACCTTGAGATTAAGAGTCTTATGCTCTACTGATTGAGCTAATTGTGAGTCCTGAGTGCTAGACAGAGAGACACGGAGGGCTGAATTGGAACCTGAGCCTGAGGTTCTCAACCCCTGAGATAGGCCTTTGGTCTGAACCAGTAGGGCTCTTCCAAGGTCCTTATGCTCATCCAGTTTCAAATTCCCCCTCTCTTGTTCTTTGTACTTCCCTGCACCCTCAAAAACACATCTGTCATGTGAATTTGTCAATTTCCCTTAGTCGGTGTCTGGGTCAATATAAAAATATCACATACAGCTCCCATAGGTTCCTTTGTTCCTTTATCACTGTGCCACTAAGGACTTTCCTTTTGCTTGCTCTCCCCTCCCGCAATCTCTGTTTACCTTTGAGACTTAGAATGCATTGTCACTGTAAATATTGGTTAAAGGAGGGTCATGTGCATTCCATTCTGGTCTGGTCTCTCCATATGAAATAATCCTGCTGCTTTAAGATAAATAGTAGAATCTGCGGTGGCTCGCTGTGGCCTAAATCTGAAAAATCTCCTAGGCCTCTATTCCAATTAAAATTGATATGATAGATCACCGGTGTCACGGGAGATAGTAGGAGGCTAATAAATTGTGCTAACTCTCTCCCATACACACTTCTGCTTGAAGAAATGGCTTATTTCTTAAACTTTGGCCGTATGTTTCTTGTAATGGAATCCACTGCCTAACAGCTATTTCAGGATCAAATCTACCCTGTTCAGTAGTTATTCATGGTAAGCTGCTAAAAATGCCAGACAGAGGAACTAACTAGTAGTTTTCATAGAATTGTAGGGTTGGAAGAGACTCCAAGGATCATTGAGTCCAACCCCTGCAATGCAGGAATTGCAGCTAAAGAATCCCTGGCAGATGACCATCCAACTTCTGCTGAAAAACCTCCAGAGATGGAGAGCCCACCACCTTTCAAGGGAGCCCATTCCACTGCTGAACAGCTCTTTCCATCAGGAAGTTCTTCCTAGTGTTCAGTCAGAATCTCCTTTCTTGTACAGTGGTACCTCGGGTTAAGTACTTAATTCGTTCCGGAGGTCCATTCTTAACCTGAAACTGTTCTTAACCTGAAGCACCACTTTAGCTAATGAGGCCTCCTGCTGTCGCTGCGCCGCCGGAGCACGATTTCTGTTCTAATCCTGAAGCAAAGTTCTTAACCTGAGATAATATTTCTGGGTTAGCGGAGTCTGTAACCTGAAGCGTATGTAACCCGAGGTACCACTGTAATTTGAATCCATTAGTCTGGGTCCTACCCTCTGGAGCAGCAGAAAACAAGCTTGCTCCATCTTAAATATATAGTGTGTGGAGCTGCAGAATCTAAGGAATCTTAGTTCAACTGTTACCCTTCCAGTCATTCATAACCTGCCTGAAATTCCTGTGGGCTTCCCTCTTTCATTCTGGTGGGTGAGTATTCCTCAGCAGACAACTAGATTACTCAGAACAAAACTGTTGCTGTTGCTTGGATGCAAGAGTCTCTAAGATATGGCCCCCACCCCCTGTTCTGCTGTGATTCCTGCTCCCCCCCCCCCAGTGTGGCGGATCGTGTCCATAGGCATCCTATATTACTAGCCGCAGCATCCAGTGATAAAACGTAATTACTGAGCAGCAAAACAGATTTCTGTCTAATAAAGCCAGCCTTTATTGTGTTGTTTAGCACCACTAAAAGGGTTTACTGCAACAGGAAAGCAATTTTCATGGTGGAGATAATGGCAGGGAAGGAAAGAAAAAAAGAGCACCTCACCTCCAGCAGCTGCCCAGGGTTGGATCCTGCCAATGGCCTCATTATGAGGGCTGTTGGTTTGCCAGAAACTCCACTGAATGTCCGGAGAAGCCAGGAGGAGGATCTATCCTTCCTACTTCTTACAGGTCATGGGGCCTGCTAGTCCGAGTAATTTCAGGATTTGCTGCAAAAGAGGAGGAATAAAAAGAAATAGTGCCTAGAGTGTCCGACTAGTACCTGAGAGAGACCAGGCTTCAAATCCTCAATTGGCCGTGAAGCTCATTGCTTGTGACCTTGGGCCAGTCACTCCTCACAGGGCTGTTGTGGGGATTAAATGAGAAGGGGCAAACCATGTATACCGCCTTGAGCTCATTGGAATTAAAAGGTGGGATATAAATGCAGCTAATCGTTTTATATTAACATGCTTATTCCTGAAAGTTAGAAACACAGGAAACATCCTTATAGTCAGACTACTGGTTTATCAAGTTAATGTTGCCAAATGTGGCCCTCAGGATGCTCTAGCTGGCCCTCAGGACTCTCCCCCTTGTCAAAGCACTCCCCCTGCCCCTTGCCACACCCATCACCAAGTACTTTGGTCTGGCTGCAATATGTGTTTAATCTGTGCACCTGCCTGGACGGAAAGAAGTGCATCCATAGAAAAGAGGCTCAGCAGAACTGAGCTTCTCTTATCTCCCTTTTGGTCAGCTGACAGTTGAAGGAGGGAAGACCTGATGGAATTGCCTCACTTCCTGCCTCTCCTGCTCTTGCAGCCAGCTGGAAGGGCTGCTTCCAGGTGTTATAGAATCACAGAACTATACAATTGTAGAGTTGGATAAGAGCCCCAAGACTCATCTAGTCCAGCTCCCATCAATGCAGGAATGACAGCTAAAGAACCCCTGACAGATGGTTATCCAACCTCTGCTAAAAATCTCCAATGAAGGAGAGTCCCCCACCTTCCAAGTCAAGCAACTCTTTCCATCAGGAAGTGCTTCATAATGTTGATACGGAATCTCTTGCCGTTTCAATCCATTGGCTTGGCTCCTTCCCTTTGGAGCAGCAGGAAACAAGCTTGCTCCATCATCTCTCAGTCTTCTCTTTGCCATGCAAAACATCCTCAGCTCCCTCAACTGCTTCTCATAAGGCTTGGTTTCCAGAATCTGGATGCGTTGGCCTGGGATTCGGACTCGGATGTGAACCTGAGGGATCCCAGCTTGCACAGGATTCTCCGCCTCCAGAACCAGCTGAGCCGGGGCTGGGGCATGAGCCTGAAGGGTCCTCACCTGTGCTGGATCCTCAGGTGCAGGCATCAGCTGAGTCTGCTCCGGCTCCTGAGGTGATGGAGGACCCATTGCCTGCAGGTGCTCCACTCTCAGCCCTGTCAGAGGAAGCTGAGGTCGCCTCTGGGTCCGGTAACCCTACAGCCTCTCCTGAGCTGCAGAGGTTCAGGGCAGAGAGAACTAAGTTCCCGCAGGAGGAGTGCTCGCCTCCAGGCCAGGAGAGGCAAGTCATCAGAGGATCGGGGCCACCCTATGCCTCGGGGCAGATAAAAGCCGGCCAGCCCCAGTCCCAAGTTGCGGGAGCAATATTGTTGGTTGCTAGTTTTTGCCTGAACCCTGCCTTGCTTTCCTGCTTGAGCTCCTGACATGCCCTGGCTCTCTGCTTGCAAGCCTGTTCCTGACTTCACCCGGCTCCCTGCCCTGCACCCAACTTCAGTACTATGGACTGCCTCCACATTGCACCTTTGACCACGGACCGGACTTGGACCTCGCCTCTCGGGTAATGCACGGGACCAGCACACTGGATCATCTCAGTTGCCCTCCTCTGTGCACATTTAACTTGATCAATATCCTTCTTAAACTGTGGTGTTAGCCAATGGCATGTCCTAGCTTCCCAGCTCTCTTTCTGCTGCTAGCAATTTCCACCAGCACCCCCTGTTCTCTCTCTCTGTGTCTGTGAAGGAGCAGACCTTTGGGGTCCCACTATGCAGAATGTACAGGAGGGTCCCCAAGACAGCTGGACAGGTTTACCAATTTTTGGAAATACGTGAAATAATACATGTTGCCATCTAACACACGATCATCAAGTCCAGATTAATTAAAAATTAACTAGTGATATTGAGCATTGGCCTTTGTAGCTGTGCTTTAAACAGCAGCTACAGGAATTAGCAAGTGAATCTTTTCATGGCATGGAGATAAATCAAGCTTCAATTGAAAGAGAAGCAGGGCAAAAAAATCCTGGGGAAAGCCTGATCCATTGGGACAACCAATCTCCCCCTCACATTTCCTCCTCTCCAGCCCTCTATTTCCCACAACTTGGCATCCCTTTCTTGATTTCCTTTTAAAACACTTCTATGGCCCCTGGTGAGATTTAGGATTGATTTGAAAGTGTTCTTACTGACTTATGAGGTTTTAAATAAATTCCAGGCTGTGCATACCTTTTCAATCTGCGTTCTCTTAACACCCCTGATTGGTTTTTAAGATCTAAGGCTGGAGATTTATGGAGCTGCCTTCACCTAGAGTTTAGGCTTTTTCTTGCTAACTTGTGCTGTGAACATTAATGGGCCCAGGTTTTTTATTATTATTATAATACTTTCAGAAAGTGGCATGAAAAGGTTTTCTGCAGCTGATAGAAGAACATAAAAAAGATTCATAATAGATCAGACCGATGGTTTGTCTATCTTGCCCGACTAGATGGCTGTGGAACCACCCAAATCTTGGCTTGGTAGCTTCCTACATTTGCTGTTCCTTGGTTGACTGACCCTTTCACCTGCAGCTCTCTGGTTGGTTGTCCATTGTGCCTGTCATTCTCTCATTGGTTATCCCTTATGCCTACTATTTCCTGGTTGCTTATCCCACATGTCTCCCATTCTTTGGTTGGTTATTCCCAATGTCTGCCATTCCCTGATTGGTTTTCACTTGCGTCTGGCATCTTGTCATTTTTTCTCAGATGGAGGTTATTGTCACACAACATTCAGAGGCATTGATAGACCTATTCTTCATATATTCTTCTAATTCTTTATTTTAAAAAGCACTTAAAGCTGGTGGTCATTACAACATCATGTGTCAACTATAGGGTCAAGAGCTATTTTCTTCTCTTGCTCCTTCTATGCAGATTGGCTCCCCCTCTCTGATGGGTTTTATCCTCAGAATGACCTACTTCCATGCTAGGTGGTTCAACTCAGCCCCAGGCTCTGGTCTTTGGGCTTGAACCCCAGGCTGTTCCAATGAGCTCCTGCTTCAGACACCAGACACTGTCCAACGTCACCCATGGTTCAGCATGACAGCCTGGCACCCTGCCCAACACACGCAGACAGAGGCTCTTACTTGGAAGACAGAAAGAGATCATTATTCAGACTAGTAATGGGACAAGCTTGGCAGCAAACACAGTGCTCAGGAATCATGATTTGGGAGTCCAGGAGCAGAGCAAGAAGTTCAGAGTCAAGACAGAAGTGTTGAAGATGTCCCAACAAGTTTTTTCACACACCCCGATGAGCTTTTATGGACAAGCATGGCACACTCATTCATGAGATTCTCTCACAGTGTGGGAATGTCAAGATTGCAGAGACATGCTCTGTTGGGTCAGTGGGTCTGCCTCCATCTGCAGAGGTGGTGCCTGGTTCTAGGACTTCACCATCCTGTTTGGGCTCCTGTGCAGTTGCTGCCATCTTCCCCATCAACTGATCAAAGCCCACCCCTCCAGCCCCTAGTGAGGCTCTCCACTTTGTATCTCTACTCTCCCTCCCAAAGCAACTGAACTCAGGATGGAAGAGGCAAACCCCACTCCTCCAACCCAGGTTCCCCCTCTGTTTCTTTCTCCACCTCCATCAGAGCCCACCAATCTGACCTCAATCCTGACAGTGCTGTGGTGGCTCTATACAGAAGATAAGCCTATCTGCTAGGACCATAGCTCAGTGCATGATCACATGCATTGTATGCAGAAGTTACAAGGCTGAAGCCTTGGCCCATTATAAACCCTGGTGAGCCACTGCCAGTTGCAACACAGAAGCTGATGGACCAGTGCTCTGACTTGGTATAAGGTGCCTTCCTGTTTAAAACAGCCCTTTATTGGGAACCATGAGGACTGGGATCCTATGCAGTTTCAAGTAAAGGGCCACTGCTCATCCATAGGGCACTTGCTTTGCATGGAGAAGGTCCCAGGTCCAAAACTCAGCATCTTCTGGTAGGGGTGAGAGAGATTTCCTATCTGAAGTTCTAGAGAACTGCTGCCAGAGGAGACAATACTAGGCAAGATGGGCCAGTTAGTCTACTATAATTTCCTCTCTTTTCCATGGTCAAAGACAGTAATGTTTCTGAATACCAGCTGCTGGAAACCACAGGAGAGGAGTATGCTATTGCACTCAGGTCCTGGTTACAGGTTTCTCGAGGCACCTGGTTAGCTACTGTGAGAACAGGATGCTGGACTAGATGGGCCATTGGCCTGATCCAGCAGGGCTCTTGTTCTTATGCTCCCATTTCCCATTCCTTTGCTGTGGGAATGCCAGTGGATTTGATTCAGTAAATCCCAGCCTTGCCCGCCTTGCGCTGAGCATGCTCCACCTGTGTTCTGTGAATTATATTAGCCGGGTCTTATAATTCTCTGCTGAAGATAGATGGAGAGATGTCGGCACAAATGAAAATCCATTCATATCCATAGACAGCCTTGTTACTAAACGCAGAAAAAGGGAGAGAGTTCCTTTTGTGTCTTTCATGGTTGCTAGGTTAAGGAATGAAAAGGCACTTAAAAACCAGCCTCGCTCCATAAAGAAAGCCATCATGGGCTGATAATGAAAGTCCCAAACATTCAATATTGCATTTAACCTTCAATTAGTAGGGAATAAATAATTCGAGGGAGACAGGATGCTGAGGGCAGCGGAGATTAAAGGGGCTTGCTTCCCTCACGGCCCTGTCCCATGACCCATACACCAATTTCTTTCTTTTTTGGGAGGGGGCGGGGAACAGATGCTGTTCCCATTGGGAGAGATTGGCTGGAAGGCAGGAAGGCCAACAGCAAGGGGGAGCCAGGGCCATAGACAGGGGAAGCCCACTCATTCTGGTTTTCTCCCCATCCTCCTCTGTCCCATCTGAGTTCTGTAACGGCACCACTGGGTCTATGGTGGAAGAGGCTGGCTGGTAGCCAATGCCATCCCCTGGACTCCAGGAAAGCAAGGAACAGAGTGAATGGGGTTGGCGGAGGGTAGGCTGAGTTTGGTGGGGCACTGCCCCACTTGGCCTAACTGACTAGTCTCCATTGCTTGGGCAGGAAAGGAGACATGGTCAAAGAGATTATGGGGCAGGCAAATATGGACCCTTCTGAAATTCTCTACATTCAAATTCCTCTCTGGGTTTTGGACCTCTGTTTTAATAATAATAATAATAATAATAATAATAATAATAATTTTATTTATACCCCGCCCTCCCCAGCCAAGACCAGGCTCAGGGCAGCTAACAACCAATAATAAAAACAAGTTGATTAAAATACAATTTAAAAAGATTAAAATACAACATTAAAACATTAGGATGCAGCCTCTTCACAGGAAGAGAAAGGAAAAAAGAAAGAGGGGGAGGGAATCAAATTGATTCTAAGCCAAAGGCCAGATGGAACAACTCTGTCTTACAGGCCCTGCGGAAAGAAATCAGATCCCGCAGAGACCTGGTGTCATGAGACAGAGCGTTTCACCAGGCCGGAGCCAGTGTTGAGAAGGCCATGGCTCTGGTTGAGGCTAATCTAACTTCCTTAGGGCCCAGGACCTCCAGTGTATTGCTATTTATGGACCTTAAGGTCCTTTGTGGGGCATACCAGGAGAGGCGGTCCCATAGGTATGAGGGTCCTAGGCTGTGAAAGGCTTTAAAGGTCAAAACCAGCACCTTAAATCTGATCCTGTACTCCACCAGGAGCAGTGCAGCTGGAAAAGCACTGGGTGAATATGCTCCCATGGCAGAGACCCTGTGAGGACCCTTGCTGCAGCATTTTGCACCTGCTGGAGTTTCTGGGACAGCTTCAAGGGCAGCCCCGCGTAGAGCGAATTACAGTAGTCAAGTCTGGAGGTGACCGTCGGGGTGGGAAAGGTAAGGGACCAACTGCTTGATGTGGCAAAGGTGGAAAAATGTTGCCTTGGCTGTTGCTGTAACCTGCACCTCCATGGAAAGGGAGGCATCAAGGATTACACCCAAACTCCTAATGGAAGGCAATGGCACTAATTGGGCCCCCGCAAGAGAAGGGAGTTGGTCCCTCATCCCCATACCATCCCATTGCATTGGCTACCAGCCAATGTCTTCAAAGGATTTAGTTTCAATCGGCTCCCACGAAACCATCCAGCCACAGCTTCCAAACATCTGGTCAGTGTATCCGGGATCGAGTCAGTATGGCCATCCATCAGCAGATAGAGCTGAGTGTCATCAGCATATTGGTGACAACCCAGCCCAAAGCTCCGGACAATCTGGGCAAGGGGGCGCATAAAGATGTTAAAAAGCATCGGGGAGAGGATTGCGCCCTGCGGCACTCCACACACCAAGGAGCAGATGCATAGGCATGATTCCTGTAAGAATGCTAACACCACTGCCAACCATTGTTGATAGTACTGGGTTAGATGGACCAATGGTCTGACTTGATTTAAGGCAGCTTCCATTGTTCCTACGGGTCAGGTCCCTTACTAGAGTGGTCCCTTTGGGGCATCTGGTTGGCCACTAAGGGAACAGGATCCTGGACTAGGTGGACCATTAGCCTGATCCAGCAAGCTCTTTTTATGTTCTCAGAAGGCAACCAGTAACATTGGCCAGGTGGGGGATACAGGTGCCCCTCCCATCCATGAAACTGCATTGTTGCAAATATATGGGGGTGTCCCCCTCTTTCTTGATTACCTGCTGGAAGCAGAACTCTGGAATTCTGCCATCCTAGGCAGCTGTCCGTCCTGCATTTTTGTAGCTGAACCAGCCCTGGGTTGGCCTCTGGTTAGTTCTCTAAATAAAAAGTCAATTTTTACTGATGACATTGCAAATCAGTCTGGCAGTAAATAGCAGGAAGCTGTGCTTGAGGATACAACCAGCTGTAAATTAAAGCTCTCCGACATTGGAGAGCCCCCACCTTTAATTATCTAAGAGGACCTCCAGGAAACGAAAAGACTCTTGAGCTGTAATTATCCATTTGTTCTGCCGTCCAAGGGCAAACTAGGTTGGAGTGGTTATTTTTTATATATATACTTTATTTCCCCTTTTGAAATGCTGATTAAGAAAATGTACTTGGGCCTTCTATACTAATGACACCCTTCTCCTGTCAGAGGTGCTGTTTTCTTGGAGGCTATCCTGGATTTCAGAAAGACTTTGGCAGCACTCTAAGACAATAGAGTCAGGAGAACATTAAAATATATATCCTTAAGTGTAGGAAGAAGAAATCGCCAATTGGTATGTGAGATTCGGTTTGGACAGAACTGATGAGTTATTGATGACTGTCTTTTCCTGGAGTTAAGAGTAGGGCCTGGGGATATTTTAGCTTGAAATGAGATGGGCAGAGGGAAGAGAGAATCCCCTTTAAAACACTCATCTTTCTCTTGGCTGGATCCAAATTTTTGGAGCATTTCTGGGTACTCTAAAGCCTCAGGGTGGGGGCCTGGGCCCCAGATTTGCATATGCTGAGCATAGAGTATGATTGGGTCTTGTGCAGGGCTTACTTTCCAGGGACGGTACGCATACACAAAAATGCTTATAACCAAACCACCCCTTGGAACCACCCTTTACATTCCAAGCAAGGCAGTGAGCTTTTCAGCTCTTAGGCTTGCTTACCAAGCTGTGCGAAACTCTTGCAAGATGTCGCAGTTCCCGTGAGAGCATCCCAGAGCCCAGTAAGCAAGGCAGAGAGCTTCAAAGCTCTTTCCATGCTGGGAAAACCTGGTGCAAAAGGAACTTGTGAGTCATCCACCCTGATTGCAATCAATTTCAACACTGCGTAAGGTTGAAATCGCACAAGTTAATTGTGTGCAAGATGCAATTGTACTGTATGGACAGAAATTTAGGTCAGAAGTGGGGGGGGGGGACCCCCAAAGATATTCTGGCACTTGCTGGAAGTATCTCCTATGGTGCCTTCAAGTTGTGTCATTTAGCATCCCTTCAAACATCCTGCATGGGGTTGGACTAGATGATCCTCATGGTCCCGTCCAACTCTACGATTCTATTCTATTATTCTCTCAGAAGTTGGTGGCCTCTTCTTCATTGGAGTACCTGGGATAGCCATGTGCCAGGGATTCTTTAGCTGTGACTCCTGCATTGCAGGGGGTTGGGCTGGATGACCCAACAGGCCCCTTCCAGCTCTACAGTTCTAGGGTTTTCTGTTTTCCACCTTCCTCATGTTGCATTAGAGGCCCAAATGGCAGCTGTCGTTGCAACCTGACATGTCAAGTGGAAGGAGAGCTTTTATGCTGACCTGAGCCTTGTTCGTAAATATAGGCTCAGCAGTCCCCGCAGTGCTGAGTTGTTGGTGCTGTTTTGCAAAATAAATGAAGTTGTGTTTCTCCCCTCTGTCTCCCAGGAATGAGTTCCCCCCTCCCCTTTATTGCTGCTATAATAAACAAATGTTTCTTTTCCTAAGCTGGCCTTTTTGGGTTTGTCAGAAAAAGCAGCTGAGCATTGCCCAGACCTCACAGTTGCAGGTCGGAATCTCAAATGCCGTCAAGGAACGCTGATGATGCAAAGAGAGAAGACTGACAATTGCAAATTGTGTGCTGGAGGGGGAGGAATGCCATGAGAAAACTGCTATGGCTGTTCTTGGACAGGGATAGCCCATGTGTTTGTAACCTCAAGCTGGATTATTGCATCATGTGGGGTTGCCCTTGAGCCTGTTTCAGAAGCTCCAACTAGTGCAGAATGCATTGTAATACCATTGTGCTTGGGTTTGACTTGTAGGTTTCCCAACAGAGGCATCTGTTGGAATTTTATATTTTGGTTAAAGGACAAAGGGATAAGGTATAATAGGAGAATTCCCTGGGTGCCTAGGTTGAGGTTTGGGGGCAAATACTCTTGCCCCAGCAGAGATTTAAAATCACAAAATATGCAGCAAAGTAAAGCCTGGAAAGATAGGCTGTTAGACCTTAAACTAGCCCCTCTGAGTTATTTCTAAAGTTCCTCACTTCCTCTTGCATAGAAAAAGACCACACATTTGGTAAGTTTACTTGCAAACTCCTCAAAGGTCAGATTCATGTGCTTTCCCATACAGCAGCAAGAAAGCACAGGCAGTATAACACAGGTTCCAAAATGGCAAATGATTTATAATGAAAGCAACACGTTCTAAGCTTGGAGCCCCTGTGAGCTCTCTGATCATAGCTGATCAGGGAAGGTGACAGCAACCTCTTGCATCTGACTGGTTCCCTCTTGCTCACCCCACTGCATAAGCTGTCTAGTTAGAAACACGCCCATCAAGCAAGCCCTGTTTTTTCTTGTTGACATCAGATAACCTTGACAAATTCTCTTATTAAATTTAATACCTTTGATCAATCACAATAAAAAACAACAACTCAGCCATGAATTATTCATAGGTGAGGGATTGCTTCCCAGGGTTTTTATGGTTATTGGGCTACCTAAATTAAACATGGAGGTAGTGTTGTTTAAGACAAAAGCAGGGTGTGATGTGTGTGTCAAGGATAAAGGTCTCGGGCTACCAACAATCTATGCACTTTCATTATGCCACCCTCCACATCAATCCGAGGCCCCGTCAAATTGCTGCAATGAGATTTTCTCAGGGCTTGTTACCTTAATGATATGAGTATTTAGTAACAGGGAGGGGGCCCCACACTGGGGAGACTTGAGGTGTTCTGCAGCAACTGACTGCATGTTGGGATGGGTCAGTCTGTCAATTTCAGTTTTTCTCAGTTCCTCATTTTTCCAGTCTCTGCAGTTCATTTATCTGTGTACACACACACACACACACACACACACACACACACACACACACACACTTTTGCAGAGTGATTTCCCAACTACAATGCATTTTATATGTTACTTTCATGTTTGCATATATCCATTTTAATGCACTCTTTATCCTAGCATATGCTTTTTACTGCAAATTTATTGGCTGCAGAATTGGACTGCAAACATTTGGAGAAGGGCAAACTTTGAAGGATGGCTGTGTTTGGGTTTTTTCAATGTTTTGGAATGTGCAAATTGGGTCGGTTTGCCTTTCAAGATGAACTGAATCAAATCCCGTCCCACCCCCCATCTTTAACTGCTCACATATTTTAAGCACAGATGTGCATGTCCCAAGTGTGTCATAGGCTGCATTTACATAGCAGTTTATTTAATTTTTACAATGTTTCCCTAACTGTTGATTTCTGCATTACATGCATCCCTCCCACTCATGTGTGATCAACTAGCTCATGACCGTGTATATATGCAGCGCTGAGAAATAGTTAAATGATTTAATTAAGAACAGGAAGTGGGGGGTGGTGAGAGCTGGAGAGTCCTTGTAGCTCATGAGGAGACCCTCCCTGGAGTCTCAATAAGACTTCAGTGAGGGTGGAGAACAGACTGGAGGTGCAGCAGAGCTTTGCTTAGGCTGCTTAGCCTCCCCGCCTAACAGCTGATGTGTAGGGTAACACAGCAGCAGCTGCCTCTTGCCCATACATCCTTCAGCCTCCTGTTGGCACCAGAGCTTCAATTCCAGCTGTGGATATTTTTGGTACAGTATTTTTCATCTGGATTGGAGAGGGAGCTGCAGAGAGGGCATTTAAAGGGTGTTTAGAGGGCGCTCCCTGCTTGCGTGATTTTCACCTTGCATGGTTTTCACCTGGAAGCAAATGACATGGAAATGAGCACTGAACATGTGCTGCATTCTACTATATTTCTGGAAGTGCATTTCACAACATGAGAAAACTCCAGTGTAATGCAGAACTTAACTGTTAGGGGAACAGCATGAAAATGGAATAAATTGTTGTGTGAATGCAGCTACAACAGCACATCTGGTACACAGTCTCCACCTTCCTCCAGAGGGGGCTAATTTATTCCATTTCTAGGCTGGCCATGTTCTCTACTTTACAGAGGGCAGTACTCTGTTTGAAGAGCTGTCCAGTCCAAATCTGGTTCAAGGATGCAGAACCCTAAGAAGGGGGGGCCTTGAGATTGCCCACCTACTGTGAGCACTTGGACAGCAGACTGAGCAGGTTCAGGGGTCACAGGCTCCCCTGTTAATGGTGAGATGGATTATCCCTATTGTTTTGGTCTATGAAGGCAAGGCTGGACTGGTCAGGAGTTTCAGGACCATGGACAGCTCTGAATGAGCAACTTGCTCCAACAAAGGTTGTCCTCCTCTGAGTTTAATGTAGTTGGGTAGGAGAGCTGAAAATAATGCCAATATATTTCACATCTGGCCCTTGGGGTTGCAGATAGTACATGGGTAAAGGTAAAGGGTTAAGGGACCCCTGACCATTAGGTCCAGTCGCAGATGACTCTGGGGTTGCGGTGCTCATCTCGCTTTATTAGCCGAGGGAGCTGGTGTACAGCTTCCGGGTCATGTGGCCAGCATGACTAAGCCACTTTTGGTGAACCAGAGCAGCATACAGAAACACAGTTTACCTTCCTGCTGGAGCAGTACCTATTTATCCACTTGTACTTTGATGTGCTTTCGAACTGCTAGGTTGGCAGGAGCTGGGACAGAGCAAGGGGAGCTCACCCCATTGCAGGGATTCAAACTGCCGACCTTCTGATCGGCAAGCCCTAGGCTCAGTGGTTCAACCCAAAGTGCCACCCACATCCCAGTACATGAGTAGATGGGTGTAAAAAGCCTGGAACACAACTTTTCATGGCCCTCTAGCGGCTACGCTGCCTCATTTACCAGAAGTAATGTATTTAGTGTTAATTTGTAAGTGTGTATTCAATTCTGGCCAAACTAAGCCTTCTAGAGCACAATGTACATCAGGCTCAGGGGAAGGTGTCCATGAGGGTCCAGGTTGTGTCCCTGCAGTTAAAGAAAGTTTTTCTGGGGAGTCATGTCCCTTGGCCTCTGTTGTTTCCTCTTCCCCAACAGCAGCCTCAGAGCCCCACAGTTGGTCTTGCTCCTTCACTGGCAAGTCTCCAGTCTCTGAGCCTTGATTGCTGCTGGACTCTGGTGCCACAGAATCGTAGCGTTCGAAGGGACCCCAAGGGTCATCTAGCCCAACCCCTTGCAATGCAGGAAGCGCAGCTAAATCATCCATGCCAAATGGCCATACAACCTCTGTTTAATAGCCTCCAATAGAGGAGAACTCCCCCCCCTTCTGAGGGATTCGGTTCCACTGCTGAATAGCTCCTACTGTCAGAAAGTCATGGCAATACCTCAGGTCCAACTCATGCACAGAGGCGCAGGGGAAGAGGCGACACCGGAGTGCCATGTTTTCACCCCCACCCCTTGCAGGGATATAGTCGGCTTTCTGGCAGTCTCCTGCTGCAACAGATTTGCACTGGCATTGGCTTGCAAGCTGCTGCTTTCTCCGCTGGGAGTAGATACACTTTCTCAGCAGTCTAAGGGCCCCTCCCACCCACCTGTCCTCTGCTTTCCTGAGCTTCTCCCCAAGGAGCCCAGGACTGTTGGCATAGCAGCTGGATTTATGCATTTGGCCTGCTTCCTACCACCCCCTCCAGGGACACCATTTGTTCTTTCAGTGGTTGTTTTTTTGTCTGTGTCAGGAGGAGCAGACTGACGCGGCTTGCTCCAGAAAAGAGACAAAACAACAACCCAGTGAAAACGTGAGCTTGATCAGGTTCCAAAAGGTGTGCTTGGTTGTGTTGCCAGGCTGAGGCAATCTTGGCCTCAAAAAGCAGGGCATCAGGAAAAAACAAGTGTCGTCAAATTAAGAGGCATGATTGGCAAGGCGCTCGTCAAGTTTTCCATAATGTGTTCATTGCCTTTATGCCACCTTTTCCTCCAAAGAGCATACAATAGCCTCTCCCTCCTCATTTGAGCCCCACAACAACCCTGCAAGGTAGGGCAGGCTGGGAGAAGGCAGTGACTGGCTCAAGGTCACCCAGTGAGGTTCATGGCAGAAGGACTAACCACCATACCATGCTGGCTCTCACCAGTGCAATCTGCTAGTAATGGCCTTGTGGGATACTTGTGTGTGTGGTGATGGGGGCAAATATGGTCCATGGGCCAGAGTTTTCTCACTGCTGGTCTACACTGACTGGTAATGGTTCTTCAGGGTTTCAAACAGGGGGCTTTCCTGGGTACACCTGGATATGCCAGGGATCAAACCTGGCCCCTTCATGCCAAGCAGATGCTCTTCCCTGGAGCTATGGCCAAGGGGGATGGGAATACAGGTGATTTCCAGGTGCTGTCCCATCCAGGCACTGGCCAGATTTGGACTTGCTTCACACAGCAGTGATGTGGGGGCCACATTGCCTTCAAACCATACCCTGGCAAGGATGCACCTGTGACTCTCCTTAGCTACAGAAGTTCAGTGATGGTGTTTTGGCAACCTTTGCATGCCATCACTGATCTTTTTATCAAGGTCCTCTCTGGAAAGAGAGCCTAAAAGCCCCACCTGGAGCCGTCAAGGCTTTGTTTTCGCTTGCTTGTCATAACAGCTTTTCTGTCAGCCTTCTGTGGCTAAAGGTATTTGTTTCCTACTGGCAGAATCAAAATGTAGCATATTACAATTACATCTCGACCAAGGACAAGGAGACCCCGGGAGGCTTTTCTGACTTGGTGGCTGCAGGGTCATTTGAACTTTGCTGATTTGCTGCCCCTCCTCTGAGCAGCTTTTCATTTGTCACGATGATCAATGGCCTTTGTGATTCAGCCTTGACGAGAAGGAAGAAAACCTTAGAGCAGCCATTCATACCTTGCCTTGGAGATCTGAGGCATCAGCTTTGAGAAAGCTTGAGGATTTAACACCTCCGTAGCAGACTTTGCCCAGTGAGAGAGATTCCAGCGGTTGCATGTGGAGATGAAGAGAAGGCACAGTGGAGCATAATTCTGCAACAGCACAGCAATGGGGATAGCGCTGACCCAGAGCAACTCACTCTCTGGCAGTTTTCTTTTCTTTCCTCCTTTTAGCAAACCTCACCACCAGCAGTGAAAATGGCTTCTTTGCAATTCAGAAGAAGAAAATATTCAGCATGGCTCATTTCATTTCGTTTCGTTTTTACATAAAATCCAAAATGCAAAAAATTTAAACAATCCAAGTTACAGAATACAACCTCAGAGCATCACAGAGGTTGGGTTTTCCAGATAAAGCGAGAGCAGGTAATGTAGAAAAATAAAAGCAGCAAGACATGTCGTGAAAACCAAATTTCACAATTTGGTGGGGGCAGAGAGTTTTGTATATCTGAATCTGGTATGTAAGAAATGAAATAAGAGCTGTTTGATAGTGGGACAGGCTCCCTTAGAAGGTGGTGCTCTCTTTTTCATTGGTGGTTTATGAAAAGAGAGGCCAGGTGGCCACCTGTCAGGGATTCCTTAGCTGTGATTTCAGCATTGCATGGGGTTGGAGCAGTTGACCTTTGGGGTCATCTCCAGCTATACAGTTCTATGATTCTATAAATAACACCAAACGGCGAAGAAATGTTCCAGGTCTTCCTTACCCTTAGAAATATGCAGTTCATGGATCATTTTCTTTGTGGTAGCTGAAGCCCACATATTCTTGTACCACAATGAGAGGCTGAAGTATTCATTGCAGCCAGCAGCCAGCATCTTCTGTTGAAAATTGCTGTTTGATCATCTCACCAATTCAAAAGGGCAAGTTGTGGGGAGGCTTCCACGGGGCATTTAATTTCTTTTGAACTCTCCCTCCCCCCAAAAAAACCAGTCCAAAATTTGGATGCCGTAGCGCCTTCCTAGAATATGTGGGAAAATGCCCCGCTGCTACCGCAACCACGGCATCAATCCTGTGGGGTGCTTGATGTCATATGAGAAAGCATATGATAGATGGCCACATGTCAGTGATTCTCCCGATGTGATTTGTGCATTTCAGGGGGTTGAGCTAGATGGCCCCTTGGGACCCCTTCCAACTCTACAGTTCTATGTTCCTATGATTATGATATGATCACCAGTGGATCTTGCCCCCACCCACTCATCAGTTGTGTAGGTAAGGGAAGATTGCTCTGTTCGTTGCCACCACTTTGGAGCCTAATCATTTCTGGTCCCTGAAATAGTTTAGGAGGGGGAAAGGAGGCTGTAACCCCACTACAACACTCCATTGAAGAGAGTCGTGCTAATACCCCCATCCCTTGAGTCTCACCATATTGCAAAAGGAGAGAGATACTTGGAAGCTGCAGAGCCGCAGGCATTTTTTTTTTTTTTTGCTGCTGTGTCTGCCAGGCTGACCCTTTCCATCACTGCCTGCCACTTCCTCCGCTGGCTGATGCCTCAGCAGTGATGGATGGGTCTGCTTCAGAAGGACCACTGGCTGGGGATGCAGCCGGTATGATTGATGGTATGAGATGGTGTTTATAGGAAGCTGATCGCTGGGACTCAGCATTGTAACCGTTTGGTGCTCTGCTTGAAGTTCATGTGGATGGGCAGGGAGGAAACGTAAGGGGGCAGGAAGAGCCTGCTGGATCGGGCCAAAGGGGCCACATCTAGCCCAGGTTGCAGTCTGCAAAGTGGCTGACCAGATGCCTGGGGGACCCAATCGCAAGAGCCCTCTCCCCTTCCTATGGTTTCCAGCAACTGGTATTCAGAAAAGCAGTGCTACCTCCAACTGTCGAGGCAAATTAACATTTCAAGTCAAAATAAAACTGGGTCAGTGTTTGCAAGTCTATACTTCCCCCTTGACTCCACCTAGCTCCTAGCAACTCCTGTGATTGGTCAAGCTATGGTGTGGGGCCAAATCCATATTTCCTTTTCTTCAATCCATGTTCCATATAGCGGTGATCATGGCTGCTGTCAAACTGGCATCTGTTCAGGGCTGCCAAGTTGCCCGGTGACCAATGTAATAACCTCATGATGAGTTCTGACACCTATTTTTCCTGGGGAAATAAAGCACAGGCTAGTAGCCATCGATAGCCTTCTCCTCCTCCATGAATCTGCCCAATCTTCATTTAAAGCCATCTAAGTTGGTGGCCATCACTGCCTCTTGTGGGAGTGAGTTCCATAGTTTAACTATGCACTTGCATGTAAAATTACTGGATCTTCCAACATTCAGGGCGGATCTACACACAGGAAAAAAAATGCTATAAATAAGTCATAAATTAAAATGTTATAATATACGCAGTGTAAATAAGATGACATAAAATGATGACGGTAAAAGATTGTTTTATTTTGTTTTATTTCTGTTTGTGAAAATGTGATAAAAAGCAATTAAAAAAAGAAAAAGAAAATGTTATAATGAAAGAAAAAAAAAACCACTATGTAAAATCACATTGAAAAGTTTTGTGCTCTACAGCACCATCTGATGTTGCATGTTTATAACACATTTAAAATGCTGGTTTTTGATTAATGCAGCTGAGTCCTCAGCTTCAGGAAGAGGGGCTCCTCTGCTTCATAGAGGAGAGCACTATCAATTAGCCAGATACCCCAGCAGAACCTCCACTGTTAGAGGCAGCAAATCTCTGGGTACCAGATACTGGGAATGGCCTCTGCCTTTGTGCTCTTTGTGGGCACATCTGGCTGTGCTCTCTTGGAAGCAGGATGCTGGGTTTGATAGGCCTTTGGTCTGATTTAGCAAGGCAGTTCACATGTTTATAAGGCAGAAGTGGATGCCCCCACCCCGAGGGCTACATGCATGGGTGTCTGCAGGAATATTTCCAGGGCGGGGGCAAAGTACAACTCTAAAAGGGGGCGGGGAACCATCTAGTTTCTCATACAAAAATTGAGAAGCATAGTGCCTAGATATTTTGCTTAATATCTCCAGTTTTGCAAGAGTTGGGGATCTGGAGATTATGGTTCATCTAGGGGTGGTAGGAAGAGCCATAGCTCAGTGTTTAGAGCACCTGCTCTGCATGATGAAGGTTCTGGGTTCAATTCCCCAGTAACAATTCCAGGTAAGGCTGGGAGATATTCTCTGTCTGAAATCCCAGAGAGCCACTGCTGGTTACTGCTGTGGACAACAGTGATCGAGAATAGACCCAGTGGCCTGACTTAGGTCAGTCCTTGGCTACACACAGGTAAAAAACCCCACTATAAATAAGTCTTTAAATTAAGTAAGTCATAAATTAAATTAAATAAGTCATAAATTAAATGGCCTCAGTCCTGTATACCTGAAGGAGCATCTCCACCCCATCGTTCCACCCCGACACCAAGGTCCAGTGTCAAGGGCCTTCTGGCGGTTCCCTCGCTGCGAGAAGCCAAGTTAAAGGGAACCGGGCAGAGGGCCTTCTTGGTAGTGGCATCTGCCCTGTGGAACACCTTCCCATCAGATGTCAAGGCAATAAACAACTATTTTACTTTTAAAAGACAACTCAAGGCTGCCCTGTTTAGGGAAGTTTTTAATGTCTGACGCTGTATTGTTTTTAATATTCGGTTGGAAGCCACCCAGAGTGGCTGGGGAAACCCAGCCAGATGGGCGGTGTATTATTATTATTATTATTATTATTATTATTTGTTATAACAAAAGAAAAAAAAACTCCATCTAAAAATACACAGGTAAAGTTTTGTGCTCTACAGCACCACCTGATGCCACATGTTTATAATGCAGTCATAGCTGTTGCAATGTGGCCAGGCCCTCTGCTTGCCTGGATGGAGGGGTGTGTGTGTGTGTGTGTGTGTGTGTGTGTGTGTGTGTGTAGAAACCTCTTGTTTTTGCATGGGTTGCATTACAGGCTCCATCACAAAGAGCAGATCTGTTCTCTGTCCACTTCTTGCCTCTGGCCTTGCATTGCCGCATTGCCATGTGGCCCCTGGAAGGTTGCTCCATGAGGAAATCTGGCCCTTGGGCTGGAAAAGGCTCCCTCCTTTTGCTCTAGGGAAATTCCCACTGAAATAGTGCACCTGAAGGTGCTTCTTTTCATTTCAAAAGGGCTGATGTGGGAGGCTTCTCCTGACAGGTTCCATCTCTCCCCTGCAGAACTGAAATGCCAGAGAGGGTCAATGCCTGTCTCTCCAGCCAAACGGCCTTGCAGTGCTCCTTCTGATGTTCCCTGGCACCTGAAATCCATTTCATTTGCTTATTGGGCCTCCACTGGGTTTTCTAATGTAAGGGAACAGCAAATCCTTTGCCAACCTTTGTCCGTTTTAATAGGTTACCATTTTGATTAAATTTTTTAAATAGCGCTGAATGATGGAAGGATTCCAGTTTGTGATGAATTAAGCTTTTGGCTGCTCAGATTTATATGTGGCATAAAGTTGTCTTTACACATTGGAAAGCTATTCTTTCCCCACCATTTCTTAATGCAAAGCAACACATTGGGCAGTTTATAGCCACGGCATTCACTTCCAAAGCCTTTCCACACTTGCACTGCCCTTTTGCAGCAGAAGTGATCCCTGAGCATGAATGAATATGAATCCAGGTAGAAGATGCCAATGGACAAGTCCTAGAGCAGTTATAAAGGTGAAGTGTGTTGCACTTGATGTCTGCTTGGACCCATGCCCCAGAGTCACTGGAATTTTGCAGACACAGCACCCCAAATTTCCTAATGGTTTCTGCAAAAGCTTCCCCTCTCCTCAGAGCTGAAGCAATATCCCTCTCTGCATGCAAAGCAGATGCTCTCCCACTGAGCTATGGCTTGCCCCTTGTACTGCAGCAGTAGAGCTGCTTCTCTCCATGCAGAAGGCCTCAGGTTCAATCCCTGATGTCTCCAGGGAGCGGTGAAAAATACCTCAGCCTGAAGCTCTGGAGAGCTGCTGCCAGTCGTGTCCAAACTTTTTTCGAAGAGGGCCAGAATTGATGAACTGAAGGGCTGTGGGAGCAGACCAAAGGGGCAACCAAAGTTGTTGGCCTTCTTTTAGGATTGAAGTTGTTGAGGTTTTTAAGAATTTCACCCCAGGAAATAAACTGCCACAGGGGCCATTTTAAACCAACTGGTGGCCGGATTAGGCCCCCGAAACGGACTTTGGACATGCCTGGTGTAGACAATACCTCTGATGGTAAAAAAATGATTAATTTAGCAACATGGGAAGACTAAAGATGAACTTGCTGCAATTTGAGCAGTTGATCTGAGAGACTTGGCAGTCAAATAGAGGTGTCATAAACAAAGGAGGAAATACCTCAGAGAAATTTGATGAAATTGTGGGATAACCAGTCTCATATAACTTACAAGTTTAAGTCTAATTAATGCATGAAGGGGTTAACACCATGGAGCAAGAAGCCCTGCCAGGCTTAGCTATGTCACTGTCACTCCCCCTCACCCTGGGACAAAGGAAATCAAGCCGATTGTTCACCTTCAGTCAACCACAGAAGTTCAGCATGTGAAGGTGCTTTCATCTGGTTGCTTTAGCTCAGACCACATGGCTCTTACAAGCTATTGTTGTGTTCATATACCAATAATTTAAGAACTTCCACCACTGTAACTAAGCCAAGCTTGACTGACTGTGTTTTCTGATTGATGTATGGAAAAGCACATGAATCTGACCTTTGAAGTGTTTGTAAGTATACCAATTTTTAACTTAGCCAATGTGTGTTTTCCCCCCTATGCTTGGGGAAGAGGGGAACTTGGGAAGGAACTTAGAATGGCATCCCAACCCCTGTCCTCTTTCTAATATTATTTTTTTTTCTGGCGTGAAGTTCTTTTGTTCCCTGAAAAAGAAGCCATTAAAAAGTGCCTCATCTGTAGGGAGCGAAGTTTTACACAAGAAAGGGGACAGGGTTTGGCTGACTGCTATGGAGAGCATTTTGTGCTTCGCTACCCACTGTGGTGTCCAACTTTTAGCATGGAACATTGCCACTTGGCTTTGTGATGAGGATCTCACAGCCCTCAAGAAAAAGCTCTCATGTCTCTAATGTTTGCTCCCAAATTAAGGTTTCCAGCTGACTATTTTCACAGCAACTGGGTCACCTCTTTGTTCCAGAAAGCTGCCCTCTGAGAGAGTAACATGTCATTCCCTATTGTGCTGACACCCCTTATGACAGTGTTTTGCTTCCTTTGTGTCTCTCTGGAACAGTTTACGGGATCCTAAATAAACTCATGTCATCCGCGATCCTCAATAAATCTTCATTACCTCACGCCTCAGTTGCTGCTCTAAACATTTCTCCTCCACCCTAATCGTTCCCAAAGTGACCATCACTCTTGCTCAGGTCGAGAAGTTAATAATATTTTATCTCCAATGTGTACATTTAGCCCAGATTTTATTTCCAAGCTTTGCCTTTTTTTAAAAAAGTAAATATCATCAGTTTTGCAAAAGAGAAGACATTTTGGAGAGAGATTGAGTGTGAATTATCCATCAAGGGGCCAAATCCTGCTCCCTCTTGTGATGGAGTAAAACAACTGGGAGGGAAATGAGGAATGACTGAGAACTATTGAACCAAGAGATGCTTCCTCAAACGCCCTTCATCCAAATCTTCTCCCCAGAGTTTGAAACCCCAAATTTCTGATGTGGAGCCAACACTTTCTGAATTTCCTCTTGTTCCATTTAAACTTCTGAACATCCACACCCAGTTTGCTGCAGCTTCCAGTTATTTTGGGTCATTTGTGTCTTTCCACCCTCCCAACTGGGGCTGGACAAATGCTGTTTCCCCATTTATGGAGGGGATGAATTTGCCTCACTCCTCCTCCCCTGGAGGAAGGGGAAAGGTAGTATCTCCCTAGGAGAGAACATTATGGCCATTTAGTTACATTGGTTGAATCTGACTAGCTAGTTTGTTTCGCAGATCCTCAAGCTGTTATATTTAATAAATATAACCTACTTATCCACATTTGGTTGTTTTGAATGTTCTTCCTGGTGTGCTGGCAAAAAAGCGTTTGGTCTGCTCTTTTCAGTGGACGATCAGATTGACCTGATTTGCTGATTCCCCAATCTTGCTCACAGCCTGGAAAGCAGCTCTCCGTTGGATGACACACTTTTCCAGATTTTGCAGTGCAGTTCTGCTTCCGAAAAACGTTGTCACAAGAAATCTATATTTTACAAAAAGAATTTTTTTGCAAAAATGCATGTTTTAGGAAAGCAATCAAAGGAACATACGAACATCAGAAGAGCCTGCAGGATCAGGCCAGTGGCCCATGCAATCCAGCATTCTGTTCTCACAATGGCCAACCAGATACTCATAGGGACACAGGTGGCTCTGTGGTCTAAATCACTGAGCCTCTTGGGCTTGCCGATTGGAAGGTCGGAGGTTCGAATCCCTGTGATGGGGTGAACTCCTATTGCTCCGTCCCAGCTCATGCCAACCTAGCAGTTCAAAAGCACTCCAGTGCAAGTAGATAAATAGGTACCACTGTGGCGGGAAGGTAGACGGTGTTTCCGTGTACTGCTCTGGTTTCCATCACGGTGTTCTGTTGTGCCAGAAGCTGTTTAGTCATGCTGGCCACATGACCCAGAAAGCTGTCTTTGGACAAACGCCAGCTCCCTTGGCCTGAAAGTGAGATGAGCGCTGCACCCCATAGTCACCTTTGACTGGACTTAACCGTCCAGGGGCCCTTTACCCTTTACCTTTTTTATTATTACTCACAAGCAAGACAGGAGTGGGAGGCCTGGCCCATGCATGAAACAAGGTGAGGAGACTGGTTGTGTATGATGACTGGAAAGTTTCTAATAAGGGCAGGAACAATCAGTGAAGATAGTCCCAGGAACTGTACAACACAGAGAGGTTGGGTCAGAGATGGCAAAGATAATGAGACAGTTCAGACATGGCTGCTCCATCCCCTTTTAAAACCTGAGGCAGCCCAGGCTTTTCAGTTGTCCCTTGTTTCTCCTTTTTGCAAAGGTGTCAGGGATGCACTTTTGAAACATTTAGTTCACTTGGCTTATTAGAACTGACATCCTTTCTTCAGGTTTCATCCACTCCTCCCAAGTCTCTGAATTCAAGTCTCTGAGCTGGGGAAGGACAGATGCCCCTTCTGCTCTCTGGCGCCTATGCACTCTAATGCATGCACATGACTGCGACTGGCTGACCTAGGTCTTTTGTGAAATCCATGACTGCATGAAATAAAATGGACAGATATCCACCCATCCCTAGAGGGGACCGGATTAAACTCATCTTCCCATATGCCACAATCCCAGTCCTGATCACATATGGCTGCTGTTTTAAAAACGAAAAAATTCTCAGTAACCTTCCAGATATAAGATATGCAATCACACATTTCCCGTATCTCGTCTGTTTTCGACCGCTGGCATCTTGTAGTGCCACTCTGCAGCTGTTGAGGTTTCTCTCGAAAATTATGCAGGGATGGCTGTCTGGAATACAATTAGTACAGGAACTAAATTACAAGGCAAATTAGTACAGGAGAGGCAATTGTAGGGTAAATGAGTATAGCAGTTTGCCTCTCCTTGGGGGCCTCCAAGACCTTTTCCCCACTACCCAATGATACAAGAACTCAGGGTCCCCCAGTGGGACTTTTTCAGAGTAGATTCAGGAGGCAACTCCTCCCCACAGAAACATGCAATCTTCGGGAAATTGACTGCTGCTGAAAGTTGCAATGAGCACCACTTTTGAGGATATTCAAAAAGGGGATTAGAAAATTTCATGGATGACAGATCGTGTGCATGTATAAATCTGCAGAAGAGCTTTCCATGAAGAAGAGTCCCAGGTTCAATCCTCAGCATCTCCCAGAAGGGTTGGAAATTTCACCTGCATGAGACCTTGGAGCGCTGCTGCCAATCAGTGTAGGCAATACTGAGCTTGATGGACCAAGGATCTGATTCAATATAAGGCAACTTCCCACATTCTCTTTTACTGCATTCTGCCAGGAGGGAAAGGAGGGGCAATGCTGGGTTGCTGCTGCTTGCAATAGCAACCACAAATCTCTGATAATTCCCCCTGGCTGCTTTGGAAAGCACAGTAGACAGACTAAAGGGTTGGGGGAGTTGGGCATATTTAGCCTGGAGAAGAGGAGACTGAAGATGATTGCCATCTTCAAATATCTGAAATGCTGTCACATAGGAGATGGAACAAGCTTGTTTTCTGCTGCTCCACATTTTAAGACCCGAACCAATGGATTCAAATGACAAGAAAGGAGATTCTGACTAAGCATTAGGAAGAACTTTCTGATGGCAAGAGCCGTTTGACAGTGAAACAGACTCTGTCAGAAGGCAATGGACTCTCCTTCATTGGAGATTTCTAAACAGAGGTGAGGTGGCCATCTGTCGGGGAGTCTTAATTGGGATTCCTATTTTGCACGGGGTTGGACTGGATGGCCTTTGGGATCCCTTCCAGTGCTACTATTCTATTATTCTATGCTTCCAAGTCAAGGTCATTTGGGGAGGGGGGTAATTTGAAAGTCCTGTCCATGGTGGATTAATGAAATAGTGATGCAGATGTTGGTCATGCTTTGCATGATTCCCTGGGACTGTTCATTCCTCTGTACATCTCTGACCTGGTTTAAAAGCCTTTTTCACCACCATGAACTGGAAGTCATTGGAGAGGCTCTGCTGATTAAGGATCAGTATGATCAAAAAGGTAAAGGACCCCTGGACAGTTAAATCCAGTCAAAGGTGACTATGGGGTTGCGGCGCTCATCTCGCTTTCAGGCTGAGGGAGCTGCCGTTTGTCCACAGATAGCTTTCTGGGTCATGAGGCCAGCATGACTAAACCGCTTCTGGTGCAATGGAACACTGTGATGGAAACCAGAGTGTACGGAAATGCTGTTCACCTTCCTACCACAGCGGTACCTATTTATCTACTTCCACTGGTGTGCTTTTGAACTACTAGGTTGGCAGGAGCTGGGAAAGAGCAACAGGAGCTCACTCTGTCGTGGGGATTTGAACCACCAACCTTCTGATCGGCAAGCCCAAGAAGCTCAGTGGTTTAGACCACAGCGCCACCCACATCCCTTCATCAGTAGGATTGCTAGTCCACTGATAAAATGTGGCGCCCTCCAGGTCTAGTTGGGCTCCAACACCCACCATCCCCAATCAATGGCCATGCTGCCTGGGGTTGATGGGAGTTGGAGTCCAACATCAATTGCAGGGCACCAGGTGGGGGAAGGCTGACCTCCCACCTGGAGATAAAAGGTAAAGGTAAAGGGACCCCTGACCATTAGGTCCAGTCATGACTGACTTTGGGGTTGCGGCACTCATCTCGCTTTATTGGCTGAGGGAGCCAACCTACAGCTTCCGGGTCATGTGGCCAGTATGACTAAGCCACTTCTGATGAATCAGAGCAGCACACGGAAACACCGTTTACCTTCCCGCCGGTGCGGTACCTATTTATCTACTTGCATTTGGAGCTTTCAAACTGCTAGGTTGGCAGAAGCAGGGACCAAGCAATGGGAGCTCACCCTGTCACAGGGATTCAAACTGCTGACCTTCTGATCGGCAAGTCCTAGGCTCTGAGGTTTAACCCGCAGCGCCACCCGCATCCCCCACCTGGAGCTAGCTCATAACTAATAGTAATGGGTAGAGTTATCCTCCATGAATTTGTTTAATCGTCTTTCAAAGGTAATCTAAGCTGATGGCCAACCATTTTTCTTAGCTGTGGGGATGCTGTTGAACTCCCAGATCCCATCATCCCCGAACACTGTCCATAGTTTCTTATGGGAGTCTAACAACATCTGGAGGACACCATGTTGTCTACCTATGGATAGTGAACTAGATGAACCACTGTTTTGGCTTGATATATGGCAGCTTCCTATCCATGACTAGCTAAAGAGAGACTTCATGTTCATCACATTGTACACCCGAAGTGGGCTTTGGATATGTTGGACACTGGGGCACCTTTGGGATAGCCAGGGATGGTTCCACTTGAACCAGGATAGAACCAGAGCAGCATCAGCCACAGACTGGGAATTCTATCCAGCCACTGAAATTGTTACGGTAATCTCTGTTTATTCCTCTTTGGTCCTTTGCGTCTCTCCTGTCAGCCAAAGAGGGAAGAGAAAAATGGCGAGTGTCACAGCTAGAGAACCCTGAAAAGGTCAGAGTCATATTTCAGGATTACCTTTCAGGGCTCTCTCCGCCCCCCCCCCCGATCAATATGTAGAAGCATCCTCCTCGACATGATCACAGCTCAAACATTTCCCACAAGGAACTTGTGGGCCAACATTTTAATAAGTGACCAGGAGTGTGTTTTTGAGACATTTGGGGCTGGCTTTTGTCTTTGGTATCCAACCATGGTATTTCTAAAACTCAGACCACCTGACTTTCTCCCTGGACCCAAATTGCTCTTATTTTGGAAGTGGGAACACCACTGTTCTGTTTATTAATTGTAGAAATACTGTTGTATTAATGGCTACCAATGGCTACTAGCTGAGATGGCTATGCTTCACCTCCACAGTCATGACCGTCTTGACTTCTCTTCTTAGGGGGGAAATTCTCCCACTCTCTAGGGCAGGAGCACCATTCTTGGGGGTTGAAGAAAGGCCCTTATGCAAGAAGAGCAGGTGCTCTACTACTGAGCAACTGCCTCTTTATAAAAACACTGCACTGAAAGAATCTGGATGCACTTCTGTATATAATCAGATCACAATGACTTTTGGGCAGTGTTTTATTATCATCATACAGATCTGGGCCAGCCAAGGCACGTGAAAGATGCAAAGGAAGCCTGCAAAGGATCTGAAAATCTTGCCAACCTGTGCACGTTCCAAGACTGGAATTAATTTTAGAGCTTCTCCTGGCTGAAGCAGAATTCTGGAACCTGAAATGAGGGATAAACCAAATTTAGAGAACAATCAAGGAGCAGGAAGAGCAGAAGGAGAGGGCTATTGGTCAGAGGCAGTCGATATTCTGAATACCAGCCGCTGGAAACCACAGGAGGGGAAAGTGCTCTTACATTTGGGTCCTGCTTGTGGGTTCCCCATAAAGGTCAGCCACTGTGAGAACAGGATGCTGGACTGATCTCATTAGCTTCAATGAGCCACTTCAAAAAAGAAGCAGACCTTTGTCAAAGACACCAGGGCTAATTTTAAAACCATCTCAATCATGATTGTGCTCGTCTCCAGAATATGCCTGAAATTTTTGCCAAATAGACACATTTTTGTATGCGATTTCCCCCAATATATGCATTTTTTTTGCAAAGCAAATTGTTTGTGTGTGTCCCATATGTGCATTTATATGCACACTTTACCTTAGGGTACATCCACACTGTTGGGAAACTGTGTATGTGCAGCTACTCACACAGAGTCAATTCGGGTTTGGCAGACAGCCAAAAAGCAATGTGAAGGAGTAAGTCTGCCTGGTGATACAGAGGCATGGAGACAGCTTCATGACTGGTCAAGCTCTCTCAAGAGAGTCATAATTAATGGCCTACTAACTGGAATGTGTTAGTTCAGTAGTTCATTGGTTCAGTGTCAGTGTAGGAGTTGTGAGTCGTGTATGAGAGAGCTAGCAAAAGATCCGTGTTCTGTTCCTGTAAATAGTCCACTGTATATAATAAACACCTAACTACAAGTTCCTGGTTCCTGCTTCGTCTATCCTGTCTGCAGCCAAGTTGCTAATTGCTTCCATGGATTCTGCGTTTACTCTGCTAGGTCTGGCTAAGGTCCTGCAACTAGTCAGAAAGCTGCGAAACACCAGTAGGTTTTGCCAATACACACTTCTGTTTGTCTCATGACACCTAGGCACAGGCCGAAGAGGTTTTTCTTCCTGGTTTACTGCTGAATTGCAACAAATGCCAATGGGGTTTTCTGTGGCTTGACATTTGTTCGGATTACGCAGTTAATCATGGGTTTTCCTGGGGAAAGCGGTGGGACAAAAGAAAAACCTATTGTGCCTGTGCCTTGACATCAGGGACAGATGGAAAAAATCATGGTGCAAAGGGAAATATGGATGAGAGCACTTGAGGCCTCACTTGATTTGATCTTTTGGAAACAGCTCCCTTAAGACTGGATCTGGAGTGTGGGGCAAGGCAGGTGGAAAAAGACATGGACTCACACTTTCTAGGCGTGCGAAATGTGAACAAGTCTTTTGCCTATGCATTTTTGCACACATTGCTTGGCTGGAGAACTGCGCTGCAAAATTCAGAAGTGCACAGTTCAAAGGATGGCTGTGTTTCAGTTCCTTATTTCACAGAACCATAGAACTGTAGAGTTGGAAGGGATCCAAATGATTGTCTAGCCCAACCCTCTGTGCTGATGATGCTGATGATGCTGATGATGCTGATGATGCTGATGATGCTGATGATGCTGATGATGCTGATGATTCATTTCCATCCTACCTTTATCTTCAAGGAGCTCAAGGTGGTGTGCATGGTTCCCTCCTTGCAAGACAAGTTAGGCTAAGAGGCAGAGACTGGCCGAAGGCCACCTGGTGAGCTTCATAGCTAAGTGGGAATTTGAACCCTGGTCCCGCCCAGCTCCTATAGTCCGATGCTCCGACCGCTACAAAAGATTAAGTATTCACCTTGAAATGCAAACAAATCAGCTCTCTTGCCCATTGTTTAATGCCATCTCCAGCTTCCTCTGCTTGGCCCTCCCATCTCTCATTGTGAGGCTATAAAACCTCTGTGCTTTATAATGATGCAGAATCCCTGACTTGCATGGATCTCTGCCCCAGCTACATCTTTGTCCCCATTCAATTAAGAGCCAGTCCCCTCTAGTTGCTCAGAAGGGACTTTCCGGAGCCCCGGAGGGCATGTTGCTGGTGACGCTCTGAGCTATCACAGGGACTGACTTGCAGAAGGAAGGCACTTTGGATTGTCTCTGCTCACAATGGAGCCTAATGAGAAAACATGCCACAATGATTATAGATAAAGGCAATTACCACAGCATAATTAGTTCCAAACACAAGAGCTTTTTATCAAGCGGCCGTGGTGCCATCCTGGAGTATTCTACAGAGTTTTGGCCCCAATCTTTAATCAGCAGAGCCTCTCCAATGAGCTCCGGTTCATGGAGGCGCAAAAGGCTTTTAAACCAGGTCTGAAAAGTGCAAAGGAATAAATAGCCCCAGGGAACCATGCACAGCACGACAGAAGTTTGCATTGTTATTTCATTTATCCACCATGGATAAATTGTTCCTGCCAACCCACCGCCACCTGGTGACCTTGACTAGCATGCTTTCCAAAGCAGCCTGGAGGAATTATGGTTAACTCTTGGTTGCTATTGAAAGCTGCAACCCGGTGCTGCCCACTCCTCTACCCCAGGCAGAATACAGCAAAAGGGAACATGGGAAACGGCCTTATACTGAATCAGATCCTTGGTCCATCGAGCTCAGTATTGTCTACACTGACTGGCAGTGGCTCTCTAGGGTTTCTGTCAGAGGATAATAATTCCAGCCCTACTGGAGATGCTGGGGGATTGAACCTGGGACCTCCTGCATGCAAAGCAGGGGCTCTAACCACTGAGCTATTGCCTTTCACCTCATAATAAAATAAGAGCCTCGTCCTCATGGTTCTGAATAGAGGGTTGTTTTAAACACCAACGTAAGAAGCTTCCGTCTACCGTTCAGCTCAGTTTTATCTACAGTGACCAGTTTACAGGAATACAAAACCATAAATCCATACAGCAAGCACATAAAGAAGTTAAAAACAAGTTGAGGTTTTGTCTTACTAGCCTTGCAATGCCTAAATAAACATCCTGTTTGACTGACCATTGGAGTCTGGATTTTATTGGCTGTCCAGGCTGAACCCATCAATACCAGTTGCTGGAGGCCACAGGAGGGGAGAGGGCTCCCGTGCTCAAATCCTGGCTGCTGGTTTCCCATGGTTGGCCATTGGAGAGCAGGATGCTGGGCTAGATGGGCCTGTGGAGTGTTCCAGCAGGCTTATCTTGTTTCCTTAAAGCATCCTGGATTCCTTTAACTGAAGAGGCTCTTTCCGCCGATGGTGGAGCTAGATACTGAGATGTAGGAGCTGCAGCTCTCACCTAAGGCTTCATCTGAGTTAGGGATGCTGCTGAAACAACATTTGAGTTCTGCCCCTATGGAATCTTCAGCCTGAGCACTGCATGGAGCTGTCCAGGTGCTGTCGCTTTGCGTCGCTGTGCTCCAAACAGAATACTGATGACTATTGCTCCCTTAATGGTTCGTATTACACTTAATGTTTGACATTTTATTATGTCTTTATATGTGTTGGAAGCCACCCAGAATGGCTGGGGCAACCCAGCCAGATGGGTGGGGGTATTATTATTATTATTATTATTATTATTATTATTATTATTATTCATGGTTTTTCTGGGTCAGACCAAAGCCACCAATTGTTGGTCTAGATCAGTGTTTCCCAACCTTTGGTCTCCAGCTGTTTTTGGACTACAATTCCCATCATCCCTGACCACTGGTCTTGCTAGCTAGGGATGATGGGAGTTGTAGTCCAAAAACAGCTGGAGACCAAAGGTTGGGAAACACTGGTCTAGATCACTGGTTCCCAAAGTGGTTGGTATTGCCCCATAGAGTGGGTGGGATTACCTAGGGGGTGCAAAAAGGCAAGGGGGCAACAGGGGTGTGTGTGCTGGAGGTTTAAATGACTGCCAGACATTAAAAATCTGTTATCACTGGATCACGTTCCATCACTTGTTTCCATCAGCTGCCGTCCATGTAGCCATCTCAGTCTTCCTTTACTGAAAACTGGTCTCCAGCCCATTAAAACTGGTGGATAGTTGTGTCAAGAGGGAGCTGTCCCTTGAATCCTTGGTGGGAGGGCATCCGATCTCTTCTTGGGGCAGGATTTTCTCCACGCAAATGAGGACCACAAGCATCCTCTCCTTACTTAGATGGTTGCCCCATAGGCATCTGCATTTGCCCTAGCAATCATTCTGCTCAGGATTGCACAGCAGACGTGACCAACACCACAATATCTCAGAGGCTCTGGAATGGAGCTGGAGCTCGGAGCATCTTCTGTGCCGTTGCCAAGTTAAATGGCTTTAAGATTAATACCAGCATAAGTAATTGTTTACATTAAACTCCATTATGCTCAATAAATAATTAAGGAATCAGATGGAATGCTCCGCTTAACATTGGGCAGAGCAAGCAGTGGGAATCTGTGCTAGAGAAGGCCACGTGTGCACAAGCAAACTCAAACGCACCCCCCTCCATGCGCGCACGCGCACGCACCCACACACACACACACACACCCACACCATCTCTTACAGCAAATGAAAACCATCCATATTTCCCCCTCGTTCTTGCATTATGCAGGAGTGACATTTTCTGGGCATCGGAATGTGTCTCTTGGAAAGGGAATCTGCAGGTGCTGGGATGTGAAGGGAAGCCATATGGATGCCTTCATCCTGCATGCCACTCTTTGGATTCTCTAAACTGTTAAAAAATAAACAAACCATTGTGCAGCTGAGCATGCTCAGATCCACAGGGGGCACCCTAAGTAATGTGCTTAGTAATGGCACCTCACTCTGCCATTGGAGGGAAAGCTTGGTGAGCCCATTTTCCCATATAACATTTATTGTTTTACATTTAAGAGTCTTTCCCAGGAATTAAACACACTTGGTTTGTATAAGACCAGTTTGCTTACCAGAATCTAAGGGGAACATCTCATTTTCTTCCTCTGCTTCGGCGGGTAGTGAATTTAAAGGGCATTTTTATGTTTTGGTGAGACTTTAGCAAATGGGTTACCAGACTGATTGAGAAGATACAGCCTCAGGAACATCAGAAGCTCTGTCATACCTATCTAGCTCAGTATTGTTTAGACTGACTGGCAACAGCTCTCTGGGGGTTTCAGGAATACCAGCGTGGATTGAACCTGTGTGCTCTTCCACAGAGATATGCCCGTTCTCCACCCCTGAACAGGATAATGCATGTGCATTGCTTTGAAACTGATATGCCAACATTAACTATCAATATTTTGCATTTATTTAGCAAATTCCTATTGTCCTTAAATATTTCATTTCCCGCCCTTCAATCTTCACAGCAGACCTGCATGGTAGGCCTGCAAGGGCCTAAGATGGGGGTGGTCTGAGCAGTCTGTGAGTATGACATAAAAAGGTAAACTGACCATTAGGTCCAGTCGTGGCTGACTCTGGGGTTGTGAGCTCATCTCGCTTTATTGGCCGAGGGAGCCGGCATACAGCTTCCAGGTCATGTGGCCAGCATGACTAAGCCACTTCTGGCGAACCAGAGCAGCGCACAGAAATGTCGTTTACCTTCCCACCTATTTATCTACTTGCACTTTGACGTGCTTTTGAACTGCTAGGTTGGCAGGAGCAGGGACAGAGCAACGGGAGCTCACCCTGTTGCAGGGATTCGAACCGCTGACCTTCTGATCGGCAAGTCCTAGGCTCTGTGGTTTAACCCACAGTGCCACCTGTGTCCCTTGTGACATAGCTAGCCTCTAAACACCTAGTAGGACCTGGGCAAAGATATTCCAGAGTGTAGCTGCCAGTCAGTGCAAACAGCACTGAGTTAGATGGAGCAACAGACCGACTAGGCAGTTTCTATGGTAGACTGCTTCTCCAAAGTGGAACTCACGGCATGTGACTCTCTTCCCCACTCCTTCTTTTCCCTTTCTATTCTCCTTTGCACACTCTCTTTCCTTGAATAATATAAACAGGATTAAAAACAAACAAACAAACAAACAAACAAACAAACAAACAAACAAACAAACAAACAGAGAAAAGCCACCAGCAGGTGTTAGTAGCACCCAAAACTTTGCCTTCCTAATTACTTTAGATCTAGGGTTGTTTATTCAGCCCTTTCCCTCCCCCCCTCCATGCCTCCTCCCCCCACAATTCACACCATTCCAGGTCATTGATTGATCATGTGCTCCTTGTTTAAAATTGCAGTCTGTGCAAATTGAACAATAGTTCAAAGCCAACATTGGGGTCATTGACTTAACGTATTGAAGAAATGTCCATGTGGCATGATATATTCTCGTTCCATGCCATTATGGCTTTATTAGGCTGAGAAGCTGCCTGCTTAGAGAGGATTTGAGCATGCTGTGGTCTCTTCTAAGTAAGCCCCTTTGGAGAAAATCCCACTAGGGGATGTTCCTGGAATCCTTCTCATCTTGAATTCTCTGTGGATTTTCTGCATTGCTTGGTTTTTCTTCCAAAGAAGAATCGGTGTCACCTCCCAGTCTTCTCTTCTCTAGGCTAACCATACCTAACTCCCTAAACTGTTCCTCACCAGGCTTGGTTTCCAGACCCTTGATCATCTTGGTCACCCTCCTCTGCACACATTCCAGCTTGTCCATCTCCTTCTTAAACTGGGGTGCCCAGAACTGGACATAGGACTCCAGGTGAGGTCTGACTAAGGCAGAATATAGTTGTACCATTGCTTCCCTTCTGGGTTTGGGTCTTTAGTCTGTGGTGTAACCTAAAGTTACCAGATGTTTTTCCAATGAATCCGGGGACACTTTAAACAAACAAACAAACAAACAAACAAACAAACAAACAAACAAACAAACAAACAAACATTACATGTTGAGGAGCAGTCCCATCCCAACTCCTACTTGTGTGCAAGCAGGAGGGGGCAAGGATCACTCAGGCAGTGCGATGCCTCCCTTCCCATTGGAGCAGCCCCAATCCCATTCTTAAAAGGTAAAGGGACCTGACCATTAGGTCCAGTAGTGACCGACTCTGGGGTTGCGGCGCTCATCTCATTTTATTGGCCGAGGGAGCCGGCGTACAGTTTCTCGGTCATGTGGGCAGCATGACTAAGCCACTTCTGGCAAACCGGAGCAGCGCACGGAAGTGCCGTTTACCTTCCCGCCGGAGCGGTACCTATTTATCTACTTGCACTTTGACATGCTTTTGAACTGCTAGGTTGGCAGGAGCAGGGACCGAGCAACGGGAGCTCACCCCGTCATGGGGATTTGAACCGCCGACCTTCTGATCGGCAAGTCCTAGGCTCTGTGGTTTAACCCACAGCGCCACCTGCCTCCCATTCTTACTTGCGTGCAAATAAGAGGGGGCGGGGACTCCTCAGCTGGGAAGGGAGGCTTCCTGTTGCCTAACTGAGAGATCCCTGCCCCCTCCTGCTTGCATGCAAGCAAGCAAGCTCTGATAGGCAGCGTGAAGCCTCCCTTCACAGCTTAGTTGCTGGGGTCAGGGAAGGTGGAGGCAGCCCGGAAGCTGCATCTTAGAGCCCCTGCACCACCATCATATGGAGACTTCAGAGCAGCTCCTGAAGCCAGCCAGAGCCAACTGCTCTGGGCTGCTGAGACTGCCACCGCTGTGTTTCCCGGGGACATTAGATGAAATCCGGGGACATTCCAGGGATGGAATTTCTCTGGGGACTTATTCACAAATCCGGGGACTGTCCCTGGGAAACGGGGACATCTGGTAACCCTAGTGTAACCAGCTAGCATTTGGTCCTAGGCCACGTATTGGCATTTCCGTCTGCTAAAAGCGCACAGGACTTCTGGGTGCACCATAAAGAACTGGTGTCACAATTGTTGAATAGCTTATCAGATGGAGGTGTTCAGATGGCGGAAGGCAGCAGAGGGGCCCATGAAGGAAGCCTAGTGGGAAGCAGCACTCTCAGAGCAATAAGCGGCAGAGCTAAACATTACGTTTGACTTTGTAAGGTTGTTGTTTATCAGCTTTATTAACAGAAACAACACCTCCTATCAGCCTCTAATGACCCACAGCTCGCTATGGAGGGGATATCACTTGGCAGACTAATTATTGTACTGATAGGAGAATTGCGTACTCAACATTTCCCATTTGTGTCAAAACTGGCAGTCTCGATAAGATTGCTCTATCTGAGTTGCCATCAGCCCTGAGACGCTTTTGCCAATTGTTCTCTTAATGTTTTGAAAACACACACAAATAGATCATTAAAAAAGTTGATGGGAGTTGTAATCCAGCTACATCTGGAGTGCCACATTCCCTCCCCCCAGTGTGGGCTCCACCCTTACATCTTGGCTTTGCCCCAGATGTAGAAGCTCCATTCCAACCCTACTAGCCCCAGAAGCATAGGCCCCACCCCTTGGCTCCACCCCCTTGGCTCCATCCCCCTTGGCTACATGGGCTCTTGGAAGTGGTGGGGGTCCCAGTTCTTGACTAGCCACAGACGTCTGATTTGGGGAGAGACTGTAGCTCCCTCTTGTCCTGCTGCTTCCCAGCCCATGGAAAAACAACAACACCCTTTAGTGCTCAATCAGAGCAAACAGCAATTTGAGTTTCCCCTGGATTGCCATTTGTTCCTATCTATCATTAAAGAGTGGGTTTTCCCTTGGAAAGGAGTGAGGCAAGGGAAAAAAAATAAATTGCTTAGGTACGTGCCTAGAAAGTGTGGGTCAAGTGGAAAACTGCCCGGATCCGTGCTTTCTAGACAAGTGGCAGTGTGGATGAGCCCTCAGTCACAGAGCATCCATCTCACATGCAGAAGGTCCCAGATTCCATCCTCAGCTTCTGCTGGTAGGGCTTGGAATGTCTCTTGCCTAAAACCCTGGAAAGCTGCTGCCAGTCAGTGTAGGCAATACTGCGCCGGATGGGCCAATGGTCTGATTTGGTATAAGGCAGCTTCCAGAGTGTTCCCATGATTTAGATGCACACTGACTCTGTTTTGCTGGCTTTTGCTTAGTGGCCCTACTCAGGGCTTTAGGATGAGGTGGGCTACACATATACAGTGGTATCTCGGGTTACATACGCTTCAGGTTACATATGCTTCAGGTTACAGACTCCGCTAACCCAGAAATAGTACCTCGGGTTAAGAACTTTGCTTCAGGATGAGAACAGAAATTGTGCTCTGGTGGTGCAGCGGCAGCAGGAGGCCCCATTAGCTAAAGTGGTGCTTCAGTTTCAGGTTAAGAACGGACCTCCGGAATGAATTAAGTACTTAACCCGAGGTATCACTGTAAACACAAACAATGGATGTGGGTGGCGCTGTGGTCTAAACAACTGAGCCTCTTGGGCTTGCTGATCGGAAGGTTGGCGGTTTGAATCCCTGCAACAGAGTGAGCTCCCGTTGCTCTGTCCCAGCTTCTGCCAACCTAGCAGTTTGAAAGCATGCCAGTGCAAGTAGATAAATAGGTACCACTGTGGCGGGAAGGTAAACAGTGTTTCCGTGCGCTCTGGTTTCTGTCACAGTGTCCTGTTGCACCAGAAGCAGTTTAGTCATGCTGGCCACATGACCCAGAAAGCTGTCTGTGGACAAACTCCGGCTTTCTCAGCCTGAAAGCGAGATGAGCGTCGCAACCCCATAGTTGCCTTTGACGGGATTTAACTGTCCAGGGGTCCTTTGCCTTTACCTTAAACACAAACATGTCAGGGGATTTCTGCCGTTCTTTCCTCTTGCAAATAAAAATGCCATGGAACCTGACTGATTTGATAACTGGGGGAGGGGGGAATCAAGTGTTCTTTTGCGATGTAAGCAAGATGTTCATCAATTAATTTTTCAGAAAGCTTTCAGGATATTACAAGAACTTCCGTGCTGACAACACACCATGTGGCTGTGTTTGTGTGTGTGGCTAAAGCTGCCTCTTGTTTATTAATGGATGTTCCAGGAACATGTGGAGTTGCTAGGATGTAAATATTTGAAACCCCTGACAGCCAAAACCTCCTCCCCCTCCTCCGTCGCATCATTCTCAAATCAGAGGTTGCTAGCAAGAGAAAGTCCTGCATCTCCCTTTTCGCAAAACACATAAAACGTTTGACTTTGAGGATTTAATTGTTCTTTTCCTGTCTGATGCGTCTCTATCCCTCTTTTTTGCCACCCTTCGTGGAGGAAACCAAAACAACAACGCAGGAGCTAATTAATTATTTGTGCACCATTGAAAATAAACCAGGAGCATTAAATGTAGCTGTCAGCCTTCTCATGGGGTTGAGTTTTCCGAGCAATTAACTCGGGTACTGAATTGAGGGCATTGATTTCTTTTAAAATAAAGTCAGTTTGATGATATTTGATCATTAAGATCCTAGTCCCATAACTGATGCAGTTTTTTTTAGGGGTAGGGATGTGTTCATTTGATTTGCTTTCGTTTCCTCATTTTTTCAAACAAGCTCAGTTTTCCACATTTCCACATCAGTTCACAATTCCTTTTTTTAAAACTCTTGTGAAAATTAGCTAGCATCTGGGTACAAATTTGTATTAAACCCCCTGATTTGCATGCAATTTTGCCTAATGCAAACAGTTTCCCCTAATTCACTGCATTGTAATGTTATTTTCATGAATAGATGCATTTATATGCACACTTTACCCTAGGGCAGGCATGGACAAACTTGGCCCTCGAGCTGTTTTGGGACTACAACTCCCATGATCCCTGACCACTGGTCCTGTTAGCTAGGGATGATGGGAGTTGTAGTCCCAAAACAGCTCGAGGGCCAAGTTTGGCTGAGCCTGCCAAGGGCTTTCCCACACTTCCTCTTGTACCACTGCTTTTCCCTAGTTAAAAAACTAAACAAAAAACACTCTTTAGCATTCCATAGGAGCAAATGGCAACCAGATTTTCTGTGGGTTACTGTTTCCTTCCATTTAGAGGTAAAGAGCAGGTTTTATCTGGGAGAGGAGCAGGGCAAGGGGAAAACCACTTGGATCCACACTTTCTAGGCATGGCAGTGCCAGATTTAGGGTGGTGTGCAGTTCTGCTGCACAGGGAGCCAAGACAAGGGGGCATAAAATTGAGAAGCTCCATTTGGGGAGACGACAATTTTTGGCCTCACACAGGGCACCATATTATGAAAGATTACCAAAGTCCACCCCTGGACACAGGAGAAGTGGAATTGTGGACGAGCCCCTAATCTATGCATTGCTTGGCTGGAGAACTGCATTGCAACATTGGGAGAAGAGTGAATGTTGAAGGATGGCTGTCTCTTGTTCCATTTATTGTTTCAGGTAGTGCCTATCAGGTAGGTTCTCCTTTAAATGTTACCTGATGCCAATTTCTCTTCTGTTCCCACCAAGGGCATTGCACTAGGATCACGATTTGCAGAATATATTCCTCAGTTAAGAATCCCTGTGTTCAATCTGCAACTGTGGCTTTTTGGGGGAAGAAGGGCAGGATATTATTATTATTATTATTATTATTATTATTATTATTATTATTATTATTTCCCACTTCACCTCTGAAAAAATTAGATGGAAGCATTATTATTTTTCCCACTTCACCTCTGAAAAAATTAGATGGAAGCATTATTATTTATTAAGCTTCTTAGTTCCTTTACACATGTGTTTCAGAGAGACATGGGAAAATACTAGAATGCACAATGCTTCAATAAAACAAAAAAATAATTAAAAACAAAGCCCAATACAATTTATTGCCCATCCAAACCCCCAGGCCCAACAAATTTAATTTTGAAGTCTATTCCGTTTGCACGATTTTGACTTCCCCTCTGTGAAAAAAGTTGGTTTGATGCAACATTGGAAGAGCTGAGGACACCCAATTTCCTTTTGATGACGTGAACGCAACCAACTCGGCGATGTCTTGCATTCGTCTGGAGGTATAAAAACTCCCTTTAAGCTGTTATTAACCCCATCTATCATAGTGTCCGTTGTCTTTGTCCATGGAGTTTTCTTGGCAGGGATACTGGAGTGGCTTGCCGGTTCCTCCTCCAGGTGGATCACGTTTGGTCAAAACTCTCCACTATGACCTGTTCATCTTGGGTGCCCTGCTCGGCATAGTTCATAGCTTCTCTGAGTTCTTCAAGCCCCTTCGCCATGGCAAGGCAGTGATTCATGATGTATGGAAGTGAGAGCTGGACCATAAAGAAGGCTGATCGCCGAAGAATTGATGCTTTTGAATTATGGTGCTGGAGGAGACTCTTGAGAGTCCCATGGACTGCAAGAAGATCCAACCTATCCATTCTGAAGGAAATCAGCCCTGAGTGCTCACTGGAAGGACAGATCCTGAAGCTGAGGCTCCAATACTTTGGCCACCTCATGAGAAGAGAAGACTCCCTGGAAAAGACCCTGATGTTGGGAAAGATGGAGAAGGGGACAGCAGAGGACGAGATGGTTGGACAGTGTTCTCAAAGCTACCAGCATGAGTCTGACCAAACTGCGGGAGGCAGTGGAAGACAGAAGTGCCTGGCGTGCTCTGGTCCATGGGGTCATGAAGAGTCGGACACGACTAAACGACTAAACAACAACAACATCATAGTGTCCTGGGGGCTGAGAAAGAGGCACGATGAAATTGATAAGCAAGGGCTTCAAGGTTAAGGCAAACCAGCAAAAAACGTGCCTTCTGCTTCCAGCTAAAGGGTTGCTCAATGAGTGACGATCGCAGGTGCTTTGCGGAAGATGGTGGAGAGAGAGAGAGGGGGGGGGATGCTTTCAATGGAAATTCTCCCCAACAAAGTTTGCCCTCAGGCAGTTCAAGGTCTCCTTCCAGGTCTTTTCTCCTGCCACTGTGAGCAGGGCTGCAGTTAGTCATCCGATGTCCAGGGAAAACTCCCACTTCTGTGCTCCAATTCCAAGGGAAGAATTTCAATAAAACAACCATGTGGATGATAATCAGTGATGGACCAAGACATTAAAATGCATTAAACTGGGGTCATCCCTGGACAGAGTCTGGTGTGCAGTGGTTCGTCTGACCTGGGGTGAGTTAAGGGGAATGGCACAGGTGCTTTGCATGCTCGGATTCAAGCTCCGACATCTCCAGGCAGGACTGGGGGGAAAACCTCTGTGCCTGAAACTCTCCAGAGTCGCTGGCAGTCAGTGCAGACAATATTAATCTGGCTGCAGCAATGGCAGGCTGCTGCTTAATGCTGGAGCCCCCAGCTTGGCATGCCGAAGGTACCAGTTTCAATCTGGGTGGGGATGGGAAAGTTCCCTGCCTCTAACCCTTGAGAGACACTGCCAGCCAGTATAGGACAGTACTGAGGCAGATGGACCAATGGCCTCACTCTGCATAAAGCAGATTTCTATTTAAACCAGCCCTTTATTCAGAACCATGAGGACTAGAATCTTGTTTTATTGTTTGGTGAAGGACCACAACTCAGTTACTGCGTTAGCCCTGATGGTTCTTCTTCCTCCTCCTCAGAACAAGGCATTCTGGGAAAGGCAGCCCTGGAGAGTCCCTGCATTGCTGCCGTTTTGTTATGGTGGCTAGAAATTGTTCTAAATTTAGTTAAGATTTGGAAGTGTTGGCTTTGTGCTAAATTTAAAGCAGAATTTCTAGCTACTGTAATAAAGCACTGGCTGGTAGAGGCACTGTTCTCATCCAGTTCACCCAGAATGCCTTACCTTGGCTTAGCCAGAATTTTTTTTTTTTTTGGGGGGGGACTATAATTATGGGGGAGGCAGAATCAAGTTACACAATTGGTCAGTTAGTTAAGTATATTTATTTATTTACTTGATTGGAGGAGCAGCTGTCCCCTGCCCCCCTGGCTATGCCCCGATGCCTTACTATGAGGAAAGGTAAAAAGAAAGGTAAAGGATCCCTGGATGGTTAAGTCCAGTCAAAGGCGACTATGGGGTTGTGGTGCTCATCTCGCTTTCAGGCCGAGGGAGCCGGCATTTCTCCACAGACAGCTTTCTGGGTCATGTGGCCAGCATGACTAAACCGCTTCTGGTGTAACGGGACACCTTGACGGAAACCAGTGCGTATGACGGAAACCAGTGCGTATGGAAATGCTGTTTATTCATCCTATGTGGGGCTACAAAGAGCCTCACCCCACCTTTTCTGACAAGCCACACAGCCCACTCTTCTGCCTTCAGTAGCATGTTCACCCCAGGCATAAGTTGGAGTGACAGGGAAGATTTTTAAAGCATTGTCCCCTCCTGACATTTGGTGGGCTTGTCTCATCATTTTCCTCTTAGATTTGGGTTCCCAAGGCACCTCCCAGAAATAAAGGCCACAACTTGCTGTCTCTCAGTTGAGCTGGCTGCAACTGTAAATAATAAAAAACTATTGCAATTCATGCCTCTTCTTTGCTAACTAATCAGAGAATGGAGATCTGGGAACTGGAAGAACTGAGCTCTGAAAAACAGGACTAGAAATGGATTGGTTAACCCAGGTTGGCCTGTTGGAAATCCAGCGTTTCTATTCTTACCTAGTTTCCTCCTGCGTGCAGAGATTGCTCGCTGAACTCTCAGTGGCTTGTTTTAATTCAGTCTCATTTCCTTCTTGGGTAGAATTAGAAAGCTTTTCCTAATGACTCGGCAGCTGAGTAAGAGTCGAAAGCTGCAAAAGCCTCCTGTTGGGTTACTTTCTTCAGGCAGCCAAAGGAACAACCATGGAGTCCGATTACATCTACATGTGGGTGCTTTGCTCAGTGTCAAACTTCTACCAAACACCTTCCAAAAGGAAGAGGGATAAGAAAAGGTGAACCCAATAATTACAGCGCCACAGTGGTAGAATTTCTGCGGGGGAGGACTGCGTTCTCGCACACAGTCAAAAGAACGGATCATTTCTGGTGACAGGTTGGGAATTAAAACAACGGCTGCTTCCAAAAATTAAGAAGACCCCATCTCTTGAAATTACAGCAGTCGACGGCTTCGACAATTACAGCTTTTACAGTTCTGCACTGGTGTCACAGCACAAAATGAAATGAAATGAAATCTTTTGGAAAGGAAGATTGTTGTGCCTGTTTTGGAATCATTTGAATATCACATAGAGTTAGCAGGGGGGGGGGGACAGGGAGGAGAACTATCCAGCCAATGTCATTTGCACGACGTGCTCTTCCAACTGTTCCTATTTACTAAGGACAGCCCTTGTTTATTCTCTGGACTGTGTCCCTTGTAAACCATTATCCCCGATTTTATTTTGTTTATTGGAAGGATTTGTTTGCTGGAAGGATTTTTACTCGATTCTTCTGCTTAAAAAAACAAAAAAACAACTTTGTAATGTTTGCAAAGGGATTGGAAGGGGAAGAGGAAAAAAATCACATTCAGTCACTGGTTTTTAGGGATCACCCACACTTACTTTTTGCCCCGCATTTTCTAGGCACAGGTCCACAATTCAAAGCTCTGCATCCGAGAGCTTTCTTCTTGCCCTGCCACCTTTAACATTGAATCAGAACAAATGGCAATTTGGGTTTTCTATGGATTGCCATTTGCTCCAATTCAGTGGTAAAGTGATTGCCATTTGCTCTGATTCAGTGGTTTTTACAGGGACAAACAACAACCGCAATAGCACTCAGACATGGAGCATTCAAGTGTGGATCTGTGCCTAGAAATATGGCACTAAGGAAGTTTGGACGAACCCATAGTTACAAAGTTTTCATAATGAGCAGCTGGAATGAAAAACAGCTCAAGGAGAGGAGGGACCAAAAATTGCTAAGCTGAGCTGAGTGGAGTGGCCCTGCTTTCCTTCTCTTCCTCCCTTTGGAATAGCTTCTGCAAGGTGAAATTTGATGGAGCGAGGAGCCTGGTGAAGCCAGTTGAAGGAGTTGAGAAGAGAAGACCGAGAGGTGAAATGACAGCCTCAGCATATGAGGGAGACCAAGGTGATAAGTCATCTGTAAACCAAGCCTTATGAGAGATGGTTGAGGGAGATGAAGAAGAGGAGACTGAGATGTGATATGATAGACATTTTCAGATATCTGAAGGGCTATCATGTGGAAGATGGAGGAAGCTTGTTTTCTGCTGCTCCATTGAACCAATGGATTCAAATGACAAGAAAGGAGATTCCGACTCAACGTTAGGAAGAACTTTCTGACAGTAAGAGCTGTTCAACAGTGGAACGACCTCCTTCTGAAGGTGGTGGGCCAGTGTGGTGTAGTGGTTAAGAGCGGTGGACTTGTAATCTGGTGAACTGGGTTCGCCTCTCTGCTCCTCCACATGCAGCTGCTGGGTGACCTTGGGCTAGTCACACTTCTCTGAAGTCTCTCAGCCCCACTCACCTCACAGAGTGTTTGTTGTGGGGGAGGAAGGGAAAGGAGAATGTTAGCCACTTTGAGACTCCTTCGGGTAGTGATAAAGCGGGATATCAAATCCAAACTCTTCTTCTTCTTCAAAGGAGGCTTTTAAGCAGAGGTTGGATGGCCATTTGCCAGGGATTCTTTAGCTGTGATTCCTGCATTGCAGGGGGTCAGACTGGATGACCCCGGGGTACCTTCCAGCTCTACAATTCTATGACAGGTGGTTGGCTGTGGATGGGCTTCCTGCTAGGTTAGATATTGGAGTGGCCATGGCTATGTCCCCGTTGGCAAGGGAATAGTGGACTAGATGGACCTTTCGTCTGATCCAGCCAGGCAGTTCTTATTGAGAGCCAGCCGTGCTGCAGGGAAGAGCCAGTGGCTGGCATTGAGCGGTCTGTAATAAGATAAAAGGGGGGGGGGGGAGAATGTGCAATGACCTTAAGTGACATGGAAAGAAATCAAATCTGTTGAAAATTCATTGAGCATAAAAGGGTACTTTTTGACATTTCAGAACAAGAAGTGATGAAAAACTGTGTTTCTGCTCAATCATATTGTATTCCCCGAACTTCTCTGTGTTGCCATAAAATGCCACACTGGTTATGAATGTTAATGATGTCATTAAAAATGGTTTGGGCAGAGCGCATCGATTTTTTTTCCTCCCCCAGAAAAGGCCTGTTATTTAGAGGCACCGGAAATGAAAATGAATGGAAATGGAAATGAATCCTGGAGTGCCCAACGCCGTCGTTGGCTTAAAAGAATCGTTGGCGTTTCCATTGTGAGATGCCGGGAGTATAAACAATCAAACCGGGAGGTGCGGAAGGAGAGAAAAGAAGGAAAGAAAAAGGGAAGATTTTGACTGATGAGAAGCAAACCTCCCGTGAAAAAAATTTCTGAATGAAGTAATTATTAATGTGCAGCCTGTTTACACAGTTTGGAGAATGAGTCGAGCGAAACTCTTGACAGTCGGCGTGCACAAATGAATTTCAGAAGCAAAAGAGCTCAGCAGTCGAGTCAGGATTATTAATGAACTTGTTGGTGTAATGTTATTGGAAACTGGACTCACTCCCAATTAATAACTCTGTAAATATAAAGCTATTTATTACATTTCTGCATGGCAGCACATCCTTCTTCTGCGTCTGTTCAGATGCAAAAGAGGCAAGGCTAGACTGAGAAGCCTTCTGTTTCATGGTCACCTGTAGAGAAATGGTTGAAACAGCTTTGTTATTCTTAGGCTCCAAATCTCTCTCTCTGGCTTTCAGAGTTCTGAATTACTCGGTCTGCTTTCTGAAGCAGGGCCAATGCATTAAGAATCCTCCATCGCTCCGTTTCCTAATTTCTGAATTTTGTAAAGAAAGATAGGACAGCCCTCACCTTCCCATTGTGGACATGGGTATTGTTGTTTAGTCATTTAGTCGTGTCCGACTCTTTGTGACCCCATGGACCAGAGCACACCAGGCACTCCTGTCTTCCACTGCCTCCTGCAGTTTGGTCAAACTCATGCTGGTAGCTTCGAAAACACTGCCCAACCATCTCATCCTCTGTCGTCCCTTTCTCCTTCATCCTCCATCTTTCCCAACATCAGGGTCTTTTCCAGGGAGTCTTCTCTTCTCATGAGGTGGCCAAAGTATTGGAGCCAGGACATGGGTATTAGGAGAACACAATCTTGTTATGGGGAAGTGAGGCCTCCATGAGATCTAGCATGCTGCACAGTAATGCTTTTGGGAGGGAATTGGCCTCTGGAGGCGTCCAAAGGAAATAAACATTGGAGGGGAATTAGAGGAATTCTCTCTATTATTTAACAGGGGCATCATTCTAGATTCAGGTAGGTAGCCATGTTGGTCTGAGGCAGTGGAAATAAATAAAAAAATAAAAAAATTGTCCAGTAGCACCTTAGAGACCAATTCCAAACACCCAAACCATCTTTGAATATTTTTTAAAAGCATCTTTTTTTAAAAAAAAGAAATTCTGAATTAACAGGGTCCAATCTTATGGTTCAGGGACAGCCTGAGCGAAATAGCTACTTCTTCACAAGACATCTGAAGGAACGAATAGATGATGCTTCACACAAGGCAGAGGGAGGGTCATTCCACAGAATAGGGCAATGGCAGAAAATAGCTATTATGAGGTTTGAATTTCTCCATTATTCTTTGTTACAGATCTAACCTTGGTAGGGATAGGTGAATCTGTCAACGTTGGGATCTTTCAATTTCTCATTTTTCTAGCCCAAAGTTCAGGTTTTTTTTTAAAGTCATCATGAAAATTAAACCAACATTTTAGTGCAAATTTCTCCTAATATGGAAATTTCCCATATACATATACATATTTTGGCAGAGCAATTTTCCCAAACGTGATGCATTCCTGCCCCCTTCCTTTCAGTAATATGTGTATTCTATGCACAATTTGCCACAGTATAGGCAATTTTTGTATACATCACTTAGTGGAGAACTGCACTGCAAAATCTGGAGAAGTGAAAATCTCGAAGGATGACTGTGTTTCAGTTCTCGTATTGTTTCAGGAAGTGCAAATCAGGTAAGATCTCCTTTAAATGCAAGCCAAATTGATTCTCTCCCCGTTCCTAAGCCTAGGTGCAGCAAGTGTCCTGCGTGAAGAATCCCTGTAGGCCATAACTCAGTTGACTTGCTCACCACTGTACAAAACCTCCTTGCATGGCAGAAACTATGCAGTTTGCAATACTGCCTACAGTTCTGTTCCATGCACCTCAAAAAGGAGAGATTACAAGGGGTAAAAAAAAAAATGGATCTACCATGCCATATTAGAAGCAAAAAAACTTGTTCTGATGAATCGGAAGAGCCGCAAAAAGATTCCATTGAGCACATGGATTGACAATATGGCCAGACTAGCCACATACGAATGAACTGCATGTCGACGCAAATTAAGAATGGATAAATCTGAAGAAATCTGGAAGGAATATTTAAGCGATAAGGTGGACAGTGGTGGGAAGTAGGGGGATGAGAGGTGGGGAAATATTGTTAAAAAGGTGTAGTCATAGATATACAAGTATTCAAATCTGGAATGTTAAATTGTGTTATTAGTGTTATTGTGGTTTTTGTTGTATGTGTTTTTTGTGGTTGTTGTTTGTATTGAAAAAATGATTAAATAAATTTTTTTACAAAAGGATATTGTTGGAAAAGGATCATAATGATCAAGTGGGTGGAGTGGCTCCCCTATGAATAAAGGTTGCTGTGTTGGGGATTTTTTTTTTTTTAGTTTAGAGAAAAGGCAACTAAGAGGAGACATGATTGATGCTTATGAAATGCCACACATAGGCATGGGTAAAGCGAATAGAGAAAAGTTTTTCTCCCTGTCTCATAAAACTAGAACTCGTGAACATCCAATGAGTGTTGAGAGATTCAGGACACATAAAAAACAAGTACTTCTTCATGCACACCCTCCAACATCCCTCAGATTAAAATAGGGACATTTCACTTCTCCCTTCAAATGACCCTCCTCGACTCCTCCATTTGTTGTCCTCCCCCGTAGAGCATTTATACCCCCACTACAGTGGTACCTCAGGTTAAGAACTTAATTTGTTCTGGAGGTCTGTTCTTAACCTGAAACTGTTCTTAACCTGAGGTACCACTTTAGCTAATGGGTCCTCCTGCTGCCGCAGCGCCGCCAGAGCACAATTTCTGTTCTCATCCTGAAGCAAAGTTCTTAACCTGAGGTACTATTTCTGGGTTAGCGGAGTCTGTAACCTGAAGTGTCTGTAACCTGAAGCGTCTGTAACCTGAGGTACCACTGTACACCAATGGGTCACAGTACACATACCCTCCACTGTTCTGAGAAAACCCCTAAATCCCAATTTTATTTTATTTTATTTTATTTTATTCTTATTTTATTCTTTGGTAGTTTTACAAGAAGAAAAACACACAAGGGGGCAAGATTAGATGCAGAAATGCAAAGCATTTCCCCCCTTCAAAACTCAAAGACTCCTGGCCCTCTGCTCCACTCCCCCTTTCCCCCCACCAAGAGTGGTCTTGCCCTCTTCCTGCCTCTCATATGAGGCTGGGCCTCAATGGCAATTGTAACAAAAACTAATCCATTCAAAAGTATGTATTCTGACAAGGATTAGAAACTCAAATAGAGATTACAGACTCAAACAGAGTTTACAAACTCAAACTCATAAGGATATGTATAATAATTCGTTACAGTATTAAAGATAAGAGTTTATGAGTAGAGATAAGTTCATGTTAGTCCATGGTAAGATTTGACGTGAAGATCTTAGTTTCAATCGTTGAGCAGAAGTCAGAAGTCAATTATGGATCAGAAACCAGGACAGGGACCTGTTTTGATGTATTCGCCTTCATCAGCTAATTTTTAAGGGGTCGTGTAAGTTTGAAGAATTCGTATGAATGTATCCTGCTATTTTCTACGTTTCTCAGAAATAACAACTAAGTGTGGGTAGATCAACGAGCTGTCCAAGGGAGAAGGTTGGCAGTGGCACCCATGGAGAGGCCCTGGAGAGGCAACAGGACCTCTCAGCCCCCACTGCCCCCTCTGCAATCACTCAGAAAAGAAACTCTGGTTCATCCTTCTCTCTGATCTTGGCAGGGCTGGCACTGGCAGTGGAAACAGGGACATTCCACGGTTCAATCAGAAGCCGGGATGTCTTTTGTAATTCTGGGACTGTCCCTGGAAAAGAGGGACATTTGGAGGGAATGCTTCATGCAGTGCTTAGTTAAACTGTCAAACTCCCTCCCATAGGAAGCAGTGATGGCTCGGAACTTGGATGCCTTTAAAAGAGAACTGGGCAAATTCTTGGAGGCTATGATTGCTATGCCCTGCGCATGGTCAGAGGCAGTAATGCGTCTGAATACCAGTTGCTGGAAGCCACAGAAGGGGAGAGTGTTCTTGTGTTCAGGTCTTGCTCGAGGGTTTCCCAGATGGGGGCATATCTAGCTGGCCACTGTGAGGACTGTATGGGTTACTGGTTTGTTCCAGCAGGCTCTGCTTATGCTCAGTGACTTTCCCTAGAAAAAACACTTCCTTCTGTTATCCATTTCTCAGCAAGGCCAAATACCACTGGCTTCACCTCTGTCTGCAGCCAGTCAGCAGTCCAGCTGATCTGAGGATGCATCTTTTGTGAAAACATGACTTTATTGTCATCATCACAACTCCAGGCAACAGGAAGCTGACAATAAGAATAATTTGTTGGTGGGATGTTGATAAAACCCCGGTTATTGCAAGCCATAAATTAAATGCGGACATTTTTCTCCTACCTCTCTTTCCCACCCAGGGAGCAATATCCACTCACAGCAAACTCCGAGGAGAGGCAGGCATATAGAACGATCCATCAGAGTCAACAGCCTTACCGAGAAGCCCCATAAAAATTAAGGAATAATTTTTCAGCACAATAAAGGGTTTCACGGATGCTGAAAGCAGGAAGAGCACCAAAGCGTTCCTGCCCTGAGGAGGCGGATGCACAAGCAGGCGAGATGGGAGAGGGGATTTCTTTCCCCGTTTTTAATTTGCCAGGCTCTTGTAAACAGCAGATTAAAGGAAGAACAGCAATTCCAAACAGCTCGCTTGCGTTAGGGATTCGCTGCCTCAAAATAACAACAATTTGCTTAGCGGATGAAATGTTCTGGGTGCGGGGGGACAGATGTAACATTTTAACAGCAGCATATTAGCTTCATCTGCTGGGCTATGAACCCTGCTTTGAAAGATGCTTTATTCATGGGCCGCCAAACATGCAAGTCTGGCATGGGATCGGCTCTCAGACTTCTGTCTCCCTTTGTGCTCCAGGTGGGCAGCTTAGGGACTGAAGAATCACAGTGTTGGAAGGGTCCCTGCAGGCCATCTTTCTCAACCCTGTAGGAAATCCTGAACCAGATTTAGGGAAGTAAATAAAAGATAAAATAAAAAATAGTCCAGAAGCACCTTAGAGACCAACAAAGTTTGTTCTGGGTATAAGCTTTCGTGTGCATGCACACTCCTTTAGGGAGTTGGTTCTCCTAGTGCAGAGGTGGAAAACTCTCTAAAAGCCTTTGTCTGGCCCTTGGGACTCTTCCCAAGTCACACCCCTCAATGACTTTGCTGTGCATGCTCCCCAAGAGCTCTTGTCTGTCTAGGATGTGTCCCTGAACTGTGAGCAGGTCTGGATGGAGGAGGAGGATGTGTCTCTCTGGAAGTCTCACTTTTACATCGCTGAAATGTGGCCAGCCGCACAAATATAAGAATCCCACCCAATGCTCCACTCACTTTTGCTTCTGGCTCCGCCCATCACTGGCATGCACCCCCCAGAAGGTGAGCAACAAGGGAATGTGGTCCTCAGGCTGAAAGAAAGGTTGCCACCTCTGCCCTAGTGAGAAAACCCTGCTAGACTGCTCTCCTCCTCTTCACCTTTCCACCATAAGAACAGGGTGCTGGACTAGACAGGCCACTGGCCTGATCCAGCACACTCTTATGTTCTTTTGTACGTCATCATCTAATACTGCAGCTTTATAGTAAACATCTTGTACATGTCAAGGAGGCCTCTGACAACCCTTACAATCTATTGCACAGGCAGAAATTGAAATCAGGTCACTTTGTTCTGCCTCGGTGTACTTTTTATTATTATTAAAAAATTGAACTTTCTTTTTTCCTTTTTGTAATGGAAATTGAATAGGGGCAGAAGGTGTGGACATTTGGCTGACTTGCAGTGCACAGATCTTTCAAAGCAAGAGAGAAAAATGGAAGCCTCCAGCATAGGAAAATAAAGGTTTTAAGAAATTAGAGGAGAAGTTTTAGGCACGGCACATCCAGAGATCATGCTGTTTGACTCTGTCTTCCTCTCTGCTCTCCCAGTGTAAGTTTCCCCACTCCTGGTCTTCGGTCTCAGACTTCACTACTACTTAGCACATCAACATAAGAAGAGCCCTGCAGCTAGATCAGTCCAAAGACTCTTCTAGCTTAGCATCCTGTTCTCACAGCAGCCAACCAGATGCCCCAACAGGAATCTAACAAACAGGGCTTGACGACAACTCCATTTCTTTGTGTTTGCCAGCAGAGGTATAGTGTCTCCAGCAGTGGAGATGGAGCATAGCCATCTCCAAAATGTTGCAGTTGTACGCTTGCAAGATTAGCTTAAATGTTGATGAGGCATATATTTTGGAGAAGGGAGTTGGACTAGATGACACTTTTAGTCCCTTCCAACTCTACAGTTCTATGGGAACCTTCTCCTCCATGACTGTGTCTATTATAAGGCCTAGAGAAAGCACTAGTAGTGACGTGTGCATGACCACCTAGCAGTTGAATGGGATTTGTGAACCCTGCTTCCTGGGTTCCTGCTCAGCACCCTCTCTGTTACCCCAGGCTGACTCTCCAGCTGCCATGGAGAGTCTTGTAGAAAGGGAACATGTCCTCTTTGTGGCCTTTCACGTGATTGAGCTAATGTGGTATTTATTTATATGGCAGCCTCAACCAGGGGGTGACCAAGTATTTTGCTTCACACCACACATCCCTTGCCCCTTGCCCTCCTTCTGTAAGCTATTCATTTCTTAAAAAGTTGCTTAAAGCCCAGTTGGCCACACTATGAAATTCAGTGCTGGTGGGACTCCACCCAACCCACCATCTTTATCTCCCAGAATCATCTCTCTGTCTATAAATTAACATATGCATACATGTGTCATGGGATGGTGGCCTGAATTCTTAGGTACTGCTGGCTTCAACTCAATCTCATTTTAAGGTGCAAGTCTTGTGTGGTGGTTAGAGTATTGGACTAGGACTCAGGAAACCAGGGTTTGAATTCCCACTCAGCTCATAAAATTTCTTGGGTGATCTTAGGCCAGTCACTGCCTAACCTACCTTATGGGGTTGTTGGGATTAAACAAGGACTAGGATCAGGGAGACCAGAGTTCTAATGTCTCCACTTAGCCATCTCGCTCACTGGGTGTGACTTTAGGCCAGTCAGTGCCTATCTCATAGGGTTGTTGTGGGGATTAAATGAGGAAGAGGAGAACCATGCATGCCACCTTGAGTTCTTTGGAGAAAAAGGCGGGATAGAAATGCAATAAATAAAATAAAATTCACAGCCTTTTGAATGTATGTGATGAGGAACGATATACAAATTTAATAGGTAATAAATAAACTTCAGAGCGAGCTCTGAGACACACAGAAAGAAGAAAATCAAGAGGAAGATCTGCATCCTTTGCAAGCTAGTAGGAGATGGTGGAGCATCTGTCTTCTACAATCCCGGTCCTCGGAGTATAATGAGATGAAAGTGGAAGAGGGGAGCCCTGTTCTCTGACATGCCTCTGTATTGTGGCTAGTTAAACCATCATCTGTGGTGACAGTAAAGGCCCAGCCCGACGTGGATTGCACTGCCTGCCACTTCCTCTCAGTGTGACCTCATGCACCACTGTAGGATCACACAGGACAAGCTCCATGCAAAGGCGGAAGTTCTCCTGAGAACTTTGAATGAGAATTGCTTTCGAAAAGTATCTGAGCCGTGGAAGAAGGACTGCTTGATGTTGCTCTGGAGAATAATTTTTCATGACAAATTGCTCTTGTAATTGGCCCCGCTCCTGCCCCGCTCTGAGTTTCAGACGGCTTCCTCAGAAACCAAAGAATGGGAAGATGGAAACCTCTTACTGAGTGGGATTTTGTAGGGAAAGCACCAAGGCAAAGGAAAAGAGAATGCTCAGTCATGGAGCTTTAAAGCTCAGAACTATGCCTGGATAGTGAAGGGGAAAAGGTAAGTGTGAATAAGCCCTAGGTCAGCAGACCAGAGTCTTAGTGCTCTGTCTGTGGTCCTGATGGCATTTCTCTGTCATCCTAGACACCAGATCAAGTTGTTGCAAATGCTGCTTCCTAATTGTACATCTTAAACAGCCTTAAAAAGCAGAGACATCACCTTCCCAACAAAGGTCCGTATAGTTAAAGCTATGGTTTTCCCAGTAGTGATGTATGGAAGTGAGAGCTGGACCATAAAGAAGGCTGATCGCCGAAGAATTGATGCTTTTGAATTATGGTGCTGGAGGAGACTCTTGAGAGTCCCATGGACTGCAAGAAGATCAAACCTATCCATTCTGAAGGAAATCAGCCCTGAGTGCTCACTGGAAGGACAGATCCTGAAGCTGAGGCTCCAATACTTTGGCCACCTCATGAGAAGAGAAGAGTCCCTGGAAAAGACTCTGATGTTGGGAAAGATTGAGAGCACAAGGAGAAGGGGATGGCAGAGGACGAGATGGTTGGACAGTGTTCTCGAAGCTACCAGCCTGAGTTTGACCAAACTGCGGGAGGCAGTGGAAGACAGAAGTGCCTGGTGTGCTCTGGACCATGGGGTCACGAAGAGTCGGACACGACTAAATGACTAAACAACAACAACAACAACAAGCTGTACATACCTAAATCAACCTGGGCTAGATGGACTCTCAAGGTTCATTCCCTGCCATTTGCTGTTCTACTCTGTGACCTCTGTTTCAGACAGAATAAGAACAGCCTCTTTATGTAGCCCCTACTGCAGATTTTCCAGAGGCCATTTGTGTGAAATGCTAATTGGAGCAAGTTGTCTGAAATGGGAGCGGCCCATGGTTCAGTACTGGGTGGCAGCTGTCCATAGTGCTGTAGATCTTGTACCTGACTGACTCCCTACATGACACAGTTACAGGGAGGTAGCCAGACAACACCATTACTGGCCCCAACAACATCAAACATACCATCTCAGGACGATTTAATTGCTCATCTTCTAACATTGTGTATGCCATCAAATGCCAACAGTGCCCTTCAGCTCTCTATATTGGACAAACAGGACAAACCCTACACCAAAGGATAAATGGACATAAATCTGACATTAGGAATCACAAGACAGAGAAACCAGTAGGAGAACACTTCATCTCCTAGGACATTGTGTACAAGATCTCAAAGTAACTGTTTTATTACAAAAGAATTTCAGAAATAGACTGGAAAGAGAAGTTGCTGAATTGCAACTTATTACCAAACTTAAAACCATGGAGAGACCTGGTCTGAACAAAGACATTGGATTCTTATCTCATTATACATGACAAAGCCATTTTTCACCTTCTCACCCCTTGCTTTTTCCTGTAAGACCAATTGCAGTTGTTAACAATCGTCAACAGGTTTACCACACCTATCAGCCAATCACCCATTCCCACCATCCTTCTGAGTAATACCCCTCTCCACCCTCTCACTATATATGAGGGTCTGGTGACTTCTGTTCCAGTGTATCTGAAGAAGTGTGCATGCACATGAAAGCTCATACCAATAACAAACTTAGTTGGTCTCTAAGGAGCTACTGGAAGGAATTTTTTTATTTTGTTTCCCTACCTGACCAGTGTCTGTGACCTCTCACTTGTATGTGTGCAGGCCCACAGATTAAATTTAGGAACTCCTGCTGGCCAAAACTGGATAGGTAGATGGATAAATAAGATTTGGTTTCATGCCACTCAAGGATCATACAGTAGCAAAGGTGCCTCTGTTTATTTTTCTGCAGGAGGCCCAATTCGTTGCACAGCCTGTGAGCTTTTTCCAAATGACTAATCAATTATTCTTTATTAGGTTCATTCCCTTCATTAGTCATTTCTTCAATGCCTTCCATGCTTCATTAGCCCCTTCTCAAGTAAAAGTGGATTTCAAGAGCTACAAAGCACTGGATAATTTATTTTATTGAGCAATTTATTTTCTGGGTACATTTTTAAAGGTCAATTAATCAATCTAAATGGAAGGGTGAAGTTTGGCTCACCATGGAGCTTCTGCCTTGAAGGAAGGGAGATTGGGAAGTATACACTCCTGTGGCGTATTGGCTTATTCCCCCACCAAAAATAAATAAATAAAAAATCTCTACACACCTGGGTATTGCAAAAGACACATTAAGAAATGAGATTGCTTTATTGTGTCCTGAACCTGGAATGGCACTTTCACAATTAGCAGTGATTAGGGGCATCATTAAGCAGACTGCTGGCTTCTTGGGTGAAGCAAAATAGGATAGTATACATGACAAAACGGAGATGGGAAAAGATGCAAGACGACCTTTAAAGAAATGTAGAGCTTGCTCATGGCGAAATTACACATTATAGCTGATGGGAAGGGGAGTTGCCACTGCAAGAAGACATTGGTCTTCTTCACTGCATTGGTCCTCTGTAGCATTGAGCTGGGCAAGGGGATATTGTTGCATTCTGAATTTGTGAAGCCCATGAGGCAGATCAGGGTAAGGAATCTTTGAATACGATCATGTCACATCACACATTTTCCTCGCCCCCCCCCAATAATCACAAAAAAGCAAACTGCTTATGGATTTTGCATGGTAAGCAAATATTATGAACAAAGTAAATAATAAATTACTGCGATATCAATCCAACAGTAAGTCACAAAATGCAAATGCCAAAGATCTTAAGGCATCAAAAATTTAGAATAGCATTAAATTCAGTTAAACCCAACCTTCCACAAACTGATGTCCTCCAAATCTGGCTGTTGTTATTATTTCAATTTTTTATCCGGCCCTTCCTTCCAACAGAGCCCATGGTGGCAAACACATCAAATATATATATATTCATTTTTAAAAAGCATTCTATAACCGGTTGGAAACATTCTCTCAACCAGAGATTTCAGGGTTGCTTTCAGATTCATCCTGGAAGTTAATAATGATGGAGATGGATAACCTTGCCAGGCAGGGCATTCCACAATTGGAGAACTGCCACAGTAGAGTCTCTGTCATGGGCCAATGCTAAATGAGTAGCCCTTTGTGGCACTACTGCCACTAATGCCTCAATTGCTGATTGTAGGGTCTGAGAAGTCTCTGGGGAAAGAATTTTTTGTTTCTCCCTGTCTCATAACACCAGAACTCACCTACATCCAATGAAACAGAATGTTGGAAGGTTCAGGACAGATAAAATTAAAGCCCTTCTTCATGCAACACATGAACTGCAGGAACTCGTTCCTGCAGGAGGCAATGATGGCCAACAACCTGAATTGTTTCAAAAGAAAATTAGAAAAATTCATAGAGGTTAAGGCTATAAATGGCTACTAGCCACAATGGCTACGCTCTACCTCCATTGCCAGAGGCATAAAGCCTCTGAATGCCAGATTCTGGGAAAGATTCTCCTCCTGCAAGAGAGGGGAGTGGTTGCGGTCGGGAGCCGGACTCCGCCTCAAGCAGGGGGCGTTAGCTGTTGGGTGCGCTTTATGAATGGCCGAGTCATTTCTCATGACCGCATCCGGATTGGCAACCAGGCCTTGTACCGGAATGACGGGGTTCATCTTTCAGACCAAGGGAATGACATTTGGTTAAATAGCATCATCAGCAGCATCAGGGATTGGTTACAGCTGTAAGGGTATTGGCGGCGACCCTTTTAGGCTCGGGTGGTGGTTAGGCATTGGAATAATGTGTTGTGGTGTGTCAAAGGGCTAGGTGTGGCCATCGCCTACGCCTTCAATTTTTGGGTATTTCGTTAAAGGAATCCAGCGGTCGTGTATTCTGTCCAATGCCTGCGTGGCGGGAGGCCATGGCACAACCCTCGGTGACATCAGGGGAGAGCTTATAGTTGGATTAGCATCAACAGGCTCCACCTACTGGTGAATAAACCCCCCTGTTTTAGACTCACCCCTCTCTGAGGGGGTGGAGTCAGCTGACGTAATCCAATGCCTAAGCCAATACCTTTTCACTTGCTGTAATCAATAAAGTTGTGGCCTTTTCTTGCCCATTAACCTTATATCACGTGTCCTTGTGTTTTCATTCCACTACGCGGGGACTGGATCCTCGAACCGCAAAGACTCTCCTCCTGCAAGAGAGGGGAGTGGTTGCGGTCGGGAGCCAGGCTCCGCCTCAAGCAGGGGGCGTTAGCCCCCTGCCTCTCACTCACCTGGCTGGCGCCCACGCCCACGGGCAGGCACCCAACCAGGTGCCTGCGAGGGGGCGTGTACAGCAGCTTAAATTACGGCGGCGCCAGCCTCCCGGCCTCAGTCTTCGTCGTCACGTCACGAGTCACCCACCCTCCAATCCCTTAGAGCTCAGGGTCTCAGTTTTCTTTTGGCCTTGCTATGGACCTTAGGTTTGTCGCCCTGGTTGTCCGGGGGGCCTGGTAGGAATTTTTCCATTTGGCATTAGGCTTTTTGGTTTTTTCGCCTACCTCGTAGCAATCGTCACAACTTTCGTGGTATTGGTGGGTAGGTTAGGCATTGGAATAATGTGTTGTGGTGTGTCGAAGGGCTAGGTGTGGCCATCGCCTACGCCTTCAATTTTTGGGTATTCCGTTAAAGGAATCCGGCGGTTGTGTATTCTGTCAAATGCCTGCGTGGCGGGAGGCCATGGCACGACCCTCGGTGACATCAGGGGAGAGCTTATAGTTGGATTAGCATCAACAGGCTCCACCTACTGGTGAATAAACCCCCCTGTTCTAGACTCACGCCTCTCTGAGGGGGTGGAGTCAGCTGACGTAATCCAATGCCTAAGCCAAAACCTTTTCAATTGCTGTAATCAATAAAGTTGTGGCCTTTTCTTGCCCATTAACTTTATATCATGTGTCCTTGTGTTTTCATTCCACTACGCGGGGATTGGGTCCTCGAACCACAATTGCAGGAGGGGAGAGTGTTTTTGTGCATCACAGTGGGCTAGCAACTTACACATTTACTTTGCACGATTTCAGCTTTATGCTGTTGGCAGCCCATGGTTGAAATCTCACAAATGAAACATTCGGAAGGGAAAGAGCTTAAAAGCACTTTTTGCACAGGGGTTTCCCATCACAGAAAATGCTTATAAGGTCTCAGACTTGCTTACTGGGCTTTGAAGATGGTTCAGAAACTTCAGCTGGTTCAGAATTCAGCAGCTGGGATGCTCACCAGGACTAAATTGTTTGAGCATATTACAGTGGTACCTCTAGTTAAGTACTTAATTCGTTCCGGAGGTCCGTTCTTAACCTGAAACTGTTCTTAACCTGAAGCACCACTTTAGCTAATGGGGCCTCCTGTTGCCGCCGCGCTGCCGGAGCCCGATTTCTGTTCTTATCCTGAAGCAAAGTTCTTAACCTGAAGCACTATTTCTGGGTTAGCTGAGTGTGTAACCTGAAGCATATGTAACCTGAAGCGTATGTAACCCGAGGTACCACTGTACACTGATCCTGGCCTGCCTGTGCCAGCTGCCCATTAGTTTCTGGGCTCTATTCAAAGTGCTGGTGTTGACCCATAAAACCTTAAACAGCCCAGGACCACAATAACTCAAGGACTGCCTCTCCTCATATTAACTGACCCAGACCCTGCAATCATCATCTAAGGCCCTTCTTCGTGTGCCCCCTCCATGAGAACGGGCCTTTTCTGTGGTGACTCCCCATTTGTGTAATGTCCTTCCAAGGAATGCTCACCTGGCATCTTCATTACATATCTTTAAGTGCCTTTGGCTGATGAAACACTCTAGGGCCCTTCAAATGTGTTTGTGGGAGGGGGCGTTGTTGTTGTTGTTTATTTGTATGCTGCCCATCATCATCATCATTATCATCTCTTTCTCTCTCTCTCTGTATCATATCTATCTATCATCTATCTATCTATCTATCATCTATCATCTATCTGTCTATCTATCATCTATCATCTATCATCTATCATCTATCATCTATCTATATCATCTATCTATCTATCTATCTATCTATCTATCTATCTATCTATCTATCATCTATCTATCTATCATCTATCATCTATCTATCTATCATCTCTCTCTCTCTCTCTCTCTCATCTATCTATCTATATCTATCTATCTATCTATCTATCTATCTATCTATCTATCTATCTATCTAATCTATCTATCTATCATCTATCTATCATCATCTATCTATATCTATCTATCTATCTATCTATCTATCTATCTATCTATCTATCATCTATCTATCTATCTATCTATCATCTATCATCTATCTATCATCATCTCTATCTATCTATCTATCTATCTATCTATCTATCTATCTATCATCTATCTATCTATCTATCTATCATCTATCTATCTATCTAATCTATCTATCTATCTATCTATCTATCTATCTATCTATCTATCTATCATCTATCTCTATCATCTATCATCTATCTATCTATCTATCTATCTATCTATCATCTATCATCTATCTATCATCTATCTATCTATCTATCTATCTATCTATCTATCTATCTATCTATATCTCTATCATCTATCTATCTATCTATCTATCTATCTATCTATCTATCTATCATCTATATCATCTATCTATCATCTATCATCTATCTATCATCTATCTATCTATATCTATCTATCATCTATCTATATCTATATCTATCTATCATCTATCTATCATTGCTTCACAGAAATGTTGCTCCATCCCCTTGATCAATTTGGTTGTCCTTTTCTGAACCTTTTCCAACTCTGCAATATGCTTTACAAAGTTAAGTGACAATAACTTACAGTACCTTGTACACAGTACAGTGGTACCTTGGGTTACATATCTTCAGGTTACATACGCTTCAGGTTACAGACTCTGCTAACCTAGACATAGTACCTCGGGTCAAGAACTTTGCTTCAGGATGAGAACAGAAATTGTGCAGCAGCGGTGCAGCGGCAGCAGGAGGCCCCATTAGCTAAAGTGGTGCTTCAGGTTAAGAACAGTTTCAGATTAAGAACAGACCTCCAGAACGAATTAAGTTCTTAACCCGAGGTACAACTTTATTATCCCAAATGTGTTGCACCACATACCGGGATAACGGCATTATGATATCAGCAGTTTTATTTTCAATTCCTTTCCTAATTCCCCCTAGCATGGATATTCTGCTTGGCTGAGCATGCTCTTTTGGTTAATCACCACCCTAAGCTTTTAAAACTAACCAATAGCTGGCTGCTGTAGAGTCAACCGGCACAGCCTGCTGTAATGGTGTGGGTGTCAACAAGTGCGTCCCTCTTGTATTCCCCAATTTTTCACCCTGCAAAGAGGCAGGAAGCAGGGATGCAGGTGGCCCCTGGCTATTCCAAGGGCCGGTCCCATGACCTCCTTGCCGCCCTCACTCCAAATGTAAGAGGGAACGGATGTGGGGGCGGTCGCTGTGATGGCCCTTTTATGGCTGTTTTAAAGCTCAACAGGCCGGAGAGATTTAATCATCACAGCTTGTGAGATGGGATGGAATGCAATAAGCATCTGTGGCTTTTAGGAGGAGTGTCATTGGAGAAGGAAAGCAGAGCCAAGACCTGGGCTGTCCCAATAAAATCTGTCAGGAGTGGGCAGAGCCTAATGGGATGCCTCGTTTTGTGGGGAGACACAAGAGTCTCTGAAAAGCTCAAAATGGGAAAGGGAAATCCTGCAATCCTTTCACCACTTTGGCACTACTCCCGTGTTTTTATTTCTTTAATTTTCCTTTGCAATAGGGAAGAAGAAGAATAACAGATAATATTAGTGGCAGTGATTGCTAAAACAAAGCAACAGTAGCAATCCATTGCCAGTTGACACTGAGAAGAAGAATATTCCACCAATCCTGTTTTAAGCATGCACATTAATATCAGCGGTCCAATGAGGTGAATCTCCACAACCTCTTCCATCTGCACTTAGAAATACAGGAAGCTGCCTTATCACAAGTCAGGCTATCAGCATATCTAGTTTAGTGCTGCTGATTTTGGCCAGCAGTGTCTCTCCCTTGAGCCCCTCTTTCACCTGCTGTTAGGCATTCAGTTCTCTTGATGTGGCATTTGATGCTGGTAGGTTAGTGAAAACAAGACCTTCTTGCTTAATTTGTTACATTTATCTACCAACTTTTCCTCCAAGGAGCTCAAGGTGGTGTTCATGGTTCTCTACTCCTCATTTTTATCCTCACAAGAACCCCGTGAGGTAAGTTAGGCTGAGAGGCAGTGACTAGTCTGCCAGGTCCTGGTCCAACACACTAACCATTAAGCCACCCTGGCTTTAAAGAGTCAAGCCAATGGTCCACCCAACTCAGTATTGTCTACGCTGATGGACAGCAGCTATACCTGGAGATGCTGGGGCTTGTACTTTGATCTTCTCCAAGCAGGGCAGCAATTCTCCTACTGCACTATAGCACTATACTTTCTCTAAAAATAAAACAAGAGTCTAGCCTCCATGGTTCTGAATAAAGGACTGATTTAAATTAGGACATAAGGAACTGCCTCATATGGAATTGGTCCATTGGTCCATGTAGCTCAGTCTTGTTGACACTGGTTGGCAGAAGCTCTTTGGGATTTCAGAGACCTCAGGCCTTCTGCATGCAAGGCATGTGCTCTGCCACCAAGCTATAGCTGCTCAGTCAAATATAATTCCTCAGCAGCATCAGCCTTAGCAGAAAGAACAGATACAGGAGGCCTGAAGGCCTACAAGCCCAAGTAGATGGGATGTAAACAGCTTCCCCAGCCACTCTGGGCAGCTTGCAACAAAATATTAAAATACAGTAATGCATCAAACATTAAAAGCTTCCCTAAACAGGGCTGCCTTCAGATGTCTTCTAAAAGTCTGGTAGTTGTTGTTCTCTTTGACATCTGGTGGGAGGGCGTTCCACAGGGTGGGTGCCACTGCTGAGAAGGCCCTCTGCCTGGTTCCCTGTAACTTGGCTTCTTGCAGTGAGGGAACCACCAGAAGGCCCTCGGTGCTGGACCTCAGTGTCCAGGTAGAATGATGGGGGTGGAGACGCTCCTTCAGGTATACAGGACTGAGGCCGTTTAGGGCTTTAAAGGTCAGCACCAACACATTGAATTGTGCTCAGAAACGTATATTGTGATAGGACCACTTTGAATTCTGTCATGGAAGAAAGGTGGGATACTAATGTAAGAAAAGCAAAAAGATAATTCATAGGATCCTAGAATTGTAGCACTGGATGGGACCCCTAGGGCCATCTAGCCCAACCCTGTGCAATGAAAGAAACATACCTAAATAATCCATGGCAGATGGCCATCCAACCTCTGTTTAAAAGCCTCCCATGAATTCAGAAGGTGGGATAGCACACTTTGCAAACACGTGAAGAGGACTGCTTTGTGTGTTCACAAAGGCTGTGCAATCCTCAACCTCCTCTTTTTTCCTTATTATTTTCCATTAATTAATAAGAAAAGGCACTGCGTTGTAAAATTATCAAAGTGAGGCATCTGGGCTGACATTCTCATAGATGGTATGAAGAGTTTGTGTAGCTCTTACTTAAGTTTCTGGGTGGCCAAAGGTTCATGAACTTCCTTCCAAATCACCACTCTGCAACCATGCCAAATCCCCACACTTCCTAAAAAAGCCACCCTTGGCAGATGTGTCCTGTAAGTGCAGGAAGGTGAGAAACTTGTCTACCATGTGTCCGACAGGGTGTCAATTTCCTTGAAAAAGAAGAAGAAGCTAAGTCTCTTTTACTTTTGAAGAAATCAGTGTGGAAAGATTTTTCCTCAAATGTAAAATAAACAAATAAACAAAAAAGCTAGAATTACCTGGGAATTCTTTAGTTCCCCATAAACCAAAGAATCATAGAATTGTAGAGTTGGAAGGGACCCCAAGGGTCATCTAGTCCAACCCCCTGCAATGCAGGAATCACAGCTAAAGAATCTCTGATGGATGGGAATCCAACATCTGCTTAAAAATGAAGGAGAGTCCACCAGCTTCGAGGGAGTCGAACAGATCTTAACATTAGGAAGTTCTTCCTAATGTTTTGTGCTAACCAATTAAAGTGCAGGTAACTCCTTTCATGAAGAAGGTTCATAGTTCAGCAGCAGACTCCTTTGCATGCAGAAGGTCCCAAGTTCAAGCGTCTGGCGGTTCCCTCACTGTGAGAAGTGAGGTTACAGGGAACCAGGCAGAGGGTCTTCTTGGTAGTGGCGCCTGCCCTGTGGAACGCCCTCCCATCAGATGTCAAGGAAATAAGCAACTATCCTACTTTTAAAAGACGCCTGAAGGCAGCCCTGCTTAGGGAAGTTTTTAAGGTTTAATGCTGCATTGTGTTTTTAATATTCGGTTGGGAGCCGCCCAGAGTGGCTGGGGAAACCTAGCCAGATGAGTGGGGTAAAAATAATAAATTATTATTATTATTATTATTATTATTATTATTATTATTATTGCCTTGACTTTTTCAGGTAGAACTGGGAGGTATTTCCTCTCTGACACTGTGAAGAGATGCTGCCAGTCAGTGTAGACAATACTGAGCTAGCTGGATCAATGGTCCGAGTCGGTATAAGGCAGCTTCCTATTTGCATCAGTCCTTTATTCTCAACCATGGGGACTGGAATCTTGCCATCTTTTTGGTAGGGGAAGGGCCATAGCTCATCGACAGAGCAGTTGCTCTGCATGCAGAAAACAGGTGTATTGTCAAGTACAGGAGTTCCTCTCTCTCTTTTGGTGGCTCACCGATAAGAATTAACAAGCATATGGTAGATTTATAGTCCTTTTATTTCAGCATTATGTTACAAGCACAAACAGGCAACCCTCCGCAAGGATATCAGTTGCCTACTCTGACTCCTCCTCACTTCCACAGCAAGAAGCACGCCAATGGGAAGTCCCTCCCCCCCGCATCTCCTTTGTTCTCTGACATGCTTGGACCTCCGAGTTTGGGGGGGAGGGAGGGGGTTCCCCCCACTCTTGATTGATGTGTCACCCAGCTGCTCCCTCCCTTCTGGTTGCTTAGCTACTATCTCATAGCTGGGTAGCTCCTCGCTCAACTGTGCAGCTTCTCTGTCTGCCTGTCTCTCTGTTTCTGAAAATGCTGGACTTGGGGTAGGCGGGCGAATATTCCCCCTCCTCTTCTGTTAGGAGCTGATCTTCCTGCAATTGCATTCCCCAATCTTCCAATCCAGACCAGCCCCTGACATGCATCCTGTTATAAGTTGTGGTGTATGTACAGGAATTCAGGTATTCATATTGCATTTTTGGGAAACTCTGGGCAAATTTAAATAACAAAAAGAAATCTATTTCTTTCTTTTCTTTTTTAAAAATAATCTTATCATTTTTATTTTTATAGGGGAAGGGCCATAGCTCATTGGCACAGCAGCTGCTTTGAATGCAGATCTTCTGCCAGCGAAGAAAACGTCTGGAAAATGGGAGGATATCTTTCAGTAGGCAGGTTTAACACCACTGAAACACCAGTGTAGTTGTATCAAATGTAACAATTGCATGAGTGGATGGCAAATCTGAGTAGGGTAGAGTGCAGTCTAGTTAAGTTTTGAAAACTGGAAATAGAGGGTATCCTGTGATATCTCTGGAGACATTCATAATAATTACGAAGCAAATAATGCATTTATCAAATGTGATCCTTGATTGTAATTAAGTTCTAAGCAGTGTTGTGCAAGGAATGTGAGTCCCTTGATTGAGCTGAATGTAATTGGAGCTGTAAATACCATCATAATGTTATTTATTAGTTTTGGAACATACATCCCTATGCTTGAAACAAAATAAAATAAATGAACATGTCACATCCAAAACATTATACAAATGGAATAAAGAGGAGGCACCATTACAATAAAAATGAGTCAACGCAGTGGGAAAATTCCTCTATAAAAAGGGGGGGGGAGGATTCAGAGAAAACAATCCATTTGTAAGATTTAGTGGGCATTCCATACATCTATGCGGAAAGGTGAAGGTGCTACAACTGAAAAGGCCTTACACTTTAGGGAGGGACCCAGCATGTATCCCTGGCACACAGAGTGCAGACCATGAGATTAACATGAGACAACAGTGTGATGCAATAGCAAAAACCGCTTATGCAATTCCAGGCTACATCAACAGTTGTAGTGTGTCCAGATTAAGGGACGTAATAGTACCACTCAATTCTGCCTTGGTCAGACCCCACGTGGAGTCTTGTGTCCGGTTCTGGGCATCCAAGTCTAAGAAGGATATTGATAAGCTAGAAGGTGTGCAGAGGAGGGTCACCAAGATGATGAAAGGCATGGAGGCCAAGCTTTCTGGGGAATGGTTGAGGCAGCTGGGGATGTTTAGTCTGGACAAGAGAAGATGGAGGGGTGAATATTGGAAGGGCTATCACATGGAATATGAAGCAAACATGTTTTCCGCTGCTGCAGAAGGTAGGACCCAAACCAATGGGTTCAAATAACCAGAAAGAAGAGTCTGATGAAACATTAGGAAGAACTTTACAGTGGTAACAATTGTTTGACTGTGGAATTTCCTCCCTTGAGAGGCAGTGGACTCTCCTTCCGTGTAGGTTTTCAAACAGAGGTTGGATAGCCGTCTGTCAGGAATTCTTGAGGTGTGATTCCTGCATTGCAGGGGGTTGGACCAGATGACCTGTGGGGTTCCTTTCAAACTCTACAGTTCTATAATTCTAGGAAAGTCTAAAGTAGGTGAGCCTGACTCCATCCTAGAAGTCCTCTCAACAAGTGGCTGCCCTTTGTTTGCAGAATGCGACCCCGGTTTTCAAACCCATCCTGGGCAAAGCTTCCACTGTCATCTTTCCTCTCATCCATCTCCTGCAAGTCCCTGGAAAGCCAAGACTCCAATTTCATCTGCTGAGCTGCCACACGGGAGAGCGTTTGATTTGTGTGGCCTTGTGCATTCCTTTAGCTTTCAAGCATCCAGCTCTGGGCATGTCCTTCTGATGGAGATTACCAGATATTTCATCCCTCCCAGTAGAGGAAGGTAGACCAGTTAATCACAGACTCATAGTGCTTGTAGGGGGAGCTTGTAGGCCATCTCTTCCACCACCTTACCTTATGCAGGAGAGCCAAACCACCCCCAGCAAACAACTCTCCAGCCTCTGTTTGAAGCAGTGGCTGGTGCCCTTTGAGACAGGTAGAGTGGAAGTCAAGGAGAGCAACACTATGGGGACCCGGAATCAGTGACAGCCAAGTACATGCAGGTACTGCTATGCAAGGTTTTTAAATTTTCATGTTATGGCGTATATAATAGAGAGGACAGTTAAAACAACAGATGACAATTAAAACACAAAACATGAAACTATAAAATAGGTACACAGAATGAGTACACTTGTACACAGGTTATAATCGCAAAATCCAAGTAAAGAAATATTATCGTTACCTGATTATTTAAGTATAGGTCTGGATTTGCCAGGCTTTCGACAAGGGTTGTCTCGAAAATGATGCTTCTGCTCTATATTTAATGAAGGAATGCCAAATCATTTAAAAGGTGTCTGGAGGCTCTAGTCCTTGCTGACATCTCAAATTATGCATAATTTTCTCCATTATAGCTATATGCCAGAGTGAGCGGTGCCAAGCATCCCGTGTGAGATTTGGGGTTGCTTTTCCATTGTGTTGCAATTAGCATTGGAGTTCCCAAGAACATTTATAAGACTGATTCTTTTGACAATATATCTACACTGGTATCATAAAAAAACATATTCAGAAACATTAATTTGGGGCAAAATTTCACAATGCATACTATTGATGCTCAAAGAGAGAAGGTGAAGATGTATCAATGGCAAGGATGGCACAGAAGGCTGTCTGGCTTGGCATCTGGCTTCCTGAAAATTTGTGGACCTTTACCGATGCCCAGTGACGTCAGCCTCTTGCTCCGGCTCAGGTGATCACCCAAGAGTGCCTGTTTGCTGACTTTTCTAAGACTGCTGCTTCCCACAAAGCCCTTTGAAGGTGATCCACGCTCTGTAAACAAGCATCTGGCCACAACCCTGCTGTGCTTCTTTTTGTGATGGAAACAATCAGCTATAAATAAACCTCTAGCTTCTGCCCAGATCTGGTGTGGAGGGGGGAAAGAACTGGAGCAAGGAAATGTGGATGTCATCTGCCTCTCAAGGCATTCCATCCTGTCAGTTGCGCTTTCAAATTTCCATGGGGTGGCTTAACTTTCAAGAGAGAAGGACTATCAGAAGCACATTAGGCCAGTCGTTCAACATCTGCTTCGGCACTGACCTCTAAACATGGAGGATAGAAGAATTGGAAGCCACTGATGAACTCTTTTACCTTCAGGTAATTTCCTGTTAAAGCAATCTAAGCCTCTAGCCATCTTGTGGCACTGCGTTCCCATTTAGTAAATCGACACTGTGTGAAGATGGCCCAAATTCAGCTTCAGGAACTGGGATTTAGGTAGGTTGGCATTTCATAGAATCATAAAGTTGGAAGAGACCACAAGGGCCATCAAGTCCAACCCCCTGCCAAGCATTTAAATGTGAATTGAGCCAAATTTCTCGTCTGTCTCTGCTCCTCAGTAAGATCAGGGGTTGGCAGGGTTGGGGAAGGGTGTCAGTGACCTGACAGCTGTGACAATATGTGTACATGCACAAGGTCTGGAATTAATTTCACCAGATTCTCCTGGTGGAACCAGGACGAAGAAGAAGAGGAGGAGGAGGAGTTTGGATTTGATATCCCGCTTTATCACTACCCTAAGGAGTCTCAAAGTGGCTAACAATCTCCTTTCCCTTCCTCCCCCACAACAAACACTCTGTGAGGTGAGTGAGGCTGAGAGACTTCAAAGAAGTCAAAGAAGTGTGACTAGCCCAAGGTCACCCAGCAGCTGCATGTAGAGGAGCAGGGAATCAAACCTGGTTCACCAGATTACGAGTCCACTGCTCTTAACCACTACACCACACTGGCTCTGTGCAACACGAGGAAGATGTCGTAGGCAATTATGCTTCTATTTTTTTTAAAATAATATTTATTAAGTTTTTAACAAAAAAAAGGATTACAAAACAGTAAACAGTAAACAAAGAACACACAAAGAAAATACAAAAACCGAAATTTAACGTAAAAATAAAAAATAAAAAATAAAAATCCCTCTTTCTGATATCTTACAATCATTTACTTATTTTCCTGACTTCCTCACACCTCCCTTTTTTGTATTCCATTTAAAAATTTGTTCAGCAAATTCATACCCTCTTAATTTACCCTTAATTGTTTGTCCTCACATATTCTAACTTCAAATTTTCATCTGATATCAATCCCTTCTTGCATATTCTTATTTTGCCTTATTGCTAGAACCACTTCGTTTCATTCCAACGTCATTAACATTCAATAATTTTACAGTGTTTCTGTAGATAGATTTTAAAATTCTTCCAATCTTCTTCCACCGACTCTTCTCCCTGGTCTCGGATTCTGCCGGTCATTTCCGCCAATTCCATGTAGTCCATTACTTGCATCTGCCATTCTTCCAAGGTGGGTAGGTCTTGTGTCTTCCAATGCTTTGCAATGAGTATTCTTGCTGCTGCTGTAGCATACATAAAGAAAGTTCTATCCTTCTTTGGCACCAATTGGCTGACCATGCCCAGGAGAAAGGCCTCTGGTTTCTTCAAGAAGGTATATTTAAATACCTTTTTCATTTCATTACAGATCATCTCCCAGAAAGCCTTAATCCTTGGGCACGTCCACCAAAGGTGAAAGAATGTACCTTCAGTCTCTTTACATTTCCAACATTTATTATCGGGCAAATGATAGATTTTTGCAAGCTTGACTGGAGTCATGTACCACCTGTATATCATTTTCATAATATTCTCTCTTAAGGCATTACATGCCGTAAATTTCATACCCGTGGTCCACAACTGTTCCCAGTCAGCAAACATAATGTCATGTCCGATATCTTGTGCCCATTTTATCATAGCAGATTTTACCGTTTCATCCTCAGTATTTCATTTCAACAGCAGGTTATACATTCTTGATAGTGTCTTAGCTTTGGGTTCTAACAGTTCTGTTTCTAATTTTGATTTTTCCACCTGGAAGCCATTTTTTTTATCCAAATTATAGGCCTCCCTTATTTGAAAGTAATGAAGCCAATCTCGCACTTTATCCTTTAATTTCTCAAAACTCTGCAATTTCAATTTGTCACCCTCCTGTTCCAAAATCTCCCAATATTTTGGCCAGTTGGCCTCCATATTGAGTTTTGGAATTAATCCAGGAATTTGGTCAGGTGGCAGGTTTTAAGTTGAATAAGTTAAAAACTAAGGTTTTGGAGAAAAACTTAACACCAATTGAGAAAGAGAGGTTTCAGAAGGAGACAGGTTTAACATTGGTAAAAAAAGTAAAATACCTGGGGGTGAACATGACTGCTAAGAATGTGAATTTGTTTAAAGATAATTATGAGAAATGTTGGTCAGAAGTGAAAAAAGATCTTGAAATATGGTCAAGCCTGAAGCTTTCCTTGTTAGGCCGAATTGCTGTTATCAAAATGAATGTATTGCCAAGAATGCTGTTTATGTTTCAATCATTGCAAATTATAGACAAGATGGACTGTTTCAAGAAGTGGCAGAGAGATATTTCTAGATTCGTCTGGCAGGGCAAGAAGCCCAGAATAAAATTTAAAATACTTACTGATGCAAAGGATAGAGGTGGATTTGCCCTGCCGGACCTTAAACTGTATTATGAATCAGCAGCTTTTTGCTGGCTGAAAGCATGGCTGCTTCTTGAGAACACAGACATTTTGGACTTAGAAGGTTTTGACAATGTTTTTGGGTGGCATGCATATTTGTGGTATGACAAGGTTAAAGCACATAAGGCATTTAAAAATCATATTGTCAGAAGAGCATTGTTTAATGTCTGGACAAGATATAAAGACTTACTTGAAAATAAAACCCCAAGGTGGCTATCACCTATGGAAGAGAAGGCTCTGAAAAAACTCAATATGGCAATTATGCTTCTGAATACCAGTTGCTGGAAGCTGCAGTGTGTGTGTGTGGGAGTGCTCTTGTGCTCAGGTTTCCCAGTGGCATCTGGGTGGCCACCATGACAACAGGTCATGGTGGACTAGGAGCCACGTGCCAGGAGGAATGGCAAAGGAACGGAATGTGGAGAAAATAACTTCATCCTTAGACATGTGTGAAATGCAACTTTGTCACCGGGAAAACTTTTAATGCCCAATTTGTTCCCTGCCGTTTGACATCTCTGCCATCTGCTGAGACTAAAAGTCCGCTTTGCACGATCCTGTTTCCTCCACCCACAAAGGGTTTTTTCTGGGAACACTGCAGGGCTGTATGGGGAATGGTGGCGGTTGGCAGCAACGTTGCCAGCCTCCTGTAACATGATTACACTTTCAAGAGCATAAATAATTATTAATAAACCATAAAGAGCATGGACTCTGTTAGAAAAAGCAGCAGCTAACAGATGGTCCGTAGTTAACCATAAAATTATTTTCACTTGAAGAGACTGGGTGATGTAACAGCCTGTGAGATCCTAGGACCTTTTTTAAAAAACAGGAGCAGAAGGCATGCAGGGTTTAAAACTTTTATGAACGCGGCCCCATCTGGCTATGCTTTTGATGATACAGTTTAGCCCTTTCTGGTTGATGGAGGAGAAAACTGGGAAGAAACCATGCTAGAGGAGACCTCCTCTTTGATACAAGGTTTTAATTTATGGCAGTTCATCAAAGCTTTGGCCTAATATGCCCCCAAGAGACCTCTGGATCATCCTTTGTGGTCTCCAAATGTGAGGAAGAAGGTACTCCTCTAAAGTTATCCCTTGTGAATGTTAATATCAGTGTTATTAAAATAGTCAGCAACAGCACACTCATATGCATATCTGCTCCTATGCAAACCCTGCAGAGTTCAATAGGGCTTACCCCCAGGAAAGTTCATAATGCACTTTCCCAATCACCACTTTCCAAAATTCTCTTTATGATTGGAAGAGAATTTCATTCAGTTTGCATCCTCCAGGGAATTCCTCAGATTTCACAGGTCTTTCACAGGTCTTTGAATTTTGTGACATGGGGGGGGGGGAAATGTACCAAAATGCATATGGCATTGTATATTTTAATAATGAATTAGGTTTAGAAATGTGTACATTGGGATAAAATTCACATTTAAATATTTGTTTTGGAGAAAATATATTGATTGTTTGCACAGACATTTTGCAGGAGGGAAAAAAATACAGATGGAAATTGAAATGGGCCAGAGTAGACTTATGCATAAATACTTGTGAGATAGACATAGAATGGAAATAGGTGGCTTCACCCATTCCTGCTTCTGATAGTTGCCTCATTTTCAGGGTGCAGGGTTTGGGGGGTGCATTATTATTGCAGAGTGGACGTGGGTGCTGAATATGTTCTTCCTGCAAGTAAAAAAGGTAAAAGGTAAAGGACCCCTGGACAGTTAAGTCCAGTCAAAGGTGACTATGGGGTTGCGGTGCTCATCTCGCTTTCAGGCCGAGGGAACTGGCATTTGTCCGTAGACAGCTTTCCGGGTCCTGTGCCTAGCATGACTAAACTGCTTCTGGTGCAACAGAACACCGTGACAGAAACCAGAGCACATGGAAATGCCATTTACCTTCCCGCCGCAACAGTACCTATTTATCTACTTGCACTGGCATGCTTTTGAACTGCTAGGTTGGCAGGAGCTGGGACAGAGGAACAGGAGCTCACCCCGTCATGGGGATTCAAACCGCTGACCTTCTGATCGGCAAGCCCAAGAGGCTCAGAGGTTTAGACCACAGTGCCACCCGCTAACCCCCTTCAAGTAAACACTTCTCCAGGACTCTCCATCCTCTATGAATGTTCTGGCTCCCACTGGATTAAGGACTCAGACTCAGATTAGTGCTCAATGCATGAAGGTCTGACAGAAGCCTACAGTTGTGGGACTTACATGTGTACCCCTGACCCCCTACACACCTTTAACCCTCCTGTGTTTCAGCAACCACAAATAAGGCCTTTCTCTCTTAAGGTTCTTCAGAGATGGAAAAATAGTGTGGGTGGCAATCACTTCACAAATTTATTATTTATTGCATTTATATCCTACATTTCTTCCAAGAAGCTCAAGGTAGTGTATATAGTTCTCTTCCTCCCTCTTTCATCATCACAACAACCCTGTGAAGTATGTTAGGCTGAAAGACCGTGATTGGCCCAAGCCCATCCAATGTGTTTCATGGATGAACAAGGATTTAATGTCCTTGTATAGCACTCTAACCACTGAAAAAGGTAGTTTTGGCCTATCAAATACCAGCATGTGGCTCCCAGGAGATTTTATATGAGGAACATGAAAAAAGTTGCCCATTCCTGGCTTACAGATACAGAGTTGTAGCCAGCTAAGTCCTACTCTGAGTAGACCCATTGAACTTAATTGGCCAAAATTAATCATTAATTACAGTAGGTTTACTCTGAGTAGAACTAATATTGGATGCAACACCCAGTTCTACAGAAATACTCCTCGTCTCAGCTTCTGCTCCCTGAGAAGCAAGAGAGCAAATTAATTCTCTCTAATTGGAGCTTCACTGAAGTATTCAGAAATAAGGAATGAAGCTGGTATGAGCGATTCATCCTAGTTAAAATGGAGCCGTGGAATAAGAAAAAAAAGAAACATAGAAGGCAACAGAGGCCAATAGAGTTTAAGTAGACATTTCAAGGATAAAGATTAATATAAACTATCAGCAGGGAGGCTGTTGCAAGATACAAACAAGCTGTTAAGGTGGAGAATTTAAGGATTCCTACAAATTAGTAATGCAAGGAAGGATAATTAAAGGGGGGGAAGCAGCTGTTTGCTTGGAGAAAAAAAATATTTTCATGGCCACTGACAGAATTGACTGTGCAAAAATAAAGCAAAACAAAAAATGAAACAAGGAGGAGTGAAAGGATAAGAACACAACCATCTTTTCAAAGTGGAGATATTAGTGGAAAGGAAACATGGAAACGGAGATAGAAGTTACAGATAGGTAGCCGTGTTGGTCTGCCATAGTCAAAACAAAACAAATTCCTTCCAGTAGCACCTTAAAGACCAACTAAATCAGTTCTTGGTATGAGCTTTCGTGTGCATGCACACTTCTTCAGATACACAGTGTGTATCTGAAGAAGTGTGCATGCACACGAAAGCTCATACCAAGAACTGACTTAGTTGGTCTTTAAGGTGCTACTGGAAGGAATTTGTTTTGTTTTGGAGATAGAAGTGAGAGACTTGGGACAGAGTAGAAACAGCCACAGCATATGTGGGAGACCAAGATGATAAAGGATCTGTAAACCAAGCCTTTTGAGAAATGGTTGAGGGAGTTGAAGCTGCAGTGTGTGTGTGTGGGAGTGCTCTTGTGCTCAGGTTTCCCAGTGGCATCTGGGTGGCCACCATGACAACAGGTCATGGTGGACTAGGAGCCACGTGCCAGGAGGAATGGCAAAGGAACGGAATGTGGAGAAAATAACTTCATCCTTAGACATGTGTGAAATGCAACTTTGTCACCGGGAAAACTTTTAATGCCCAATTTGTTCCCTGCCGTTTGACATCTCTGCCATCTGCTGAGACTAAAAGTCCGCTTTGCACGATCCTGTTTCCTCCACCCACAAAGGGTTTTTTCTGGGAACACTGCAGGGCTGTATGGGGAATGGTGGCGGTTGGCAGCAACGTTGCCAGCCTCCTGTAACATGATTACACTTTCAAGAGCATAAATAATTATTAATAAACCATAAAGAGCATGGACTCTGTTAGAAAAAGCAGCAGCTAACAGATGGTCCGTAGTTAACCATAAAATTATTTTCACTTGAAGAGACTGGGTGATGTAACAGCCTGTGAGATCCTAGGACCTTTTTTAAAAAACAGGAGCAGAAGGCATGCAGGGTTTAAAACTTTTATGAACGCGGCCCCATCTGGCTATGCTTTTGATGATACAGTTTAGCCCTTTCTGGTTGATGGAGGAGAAAACTGGGAAGAAACCATGCTAGAGGAGACCTCCTCTTTGATACAAGGTTTTAATTTATGGCAGTTCATCAAAGCTTTGGCCTAATATGCCCCCAAGAGACCTCTGGATCATCCTTTGTGGTCTCCAAATGTGAGGAAGAAGGTACTCCTCTAAAGTTATCCCTTGTGAATGTTAATATCAGTGTTATTAAAATAGTCAGCAACAGCACACTCATATGCATATCTGCTCCTATGCAAACCCTGCAGAGTTCAATAGGGCTTACCCCCAGGAAAGTTCATAATGCACTTTCCCAATCACCACTTTCCAAAATTCTCTTTATGATTGGAAGAGAATTTCATTCAGTTTGCATCCTCCAGGGAATTCCTCAGATTTCACAGGTCTTTCACAGGTCTTTGAATTTTGTGACATGGGGGGGGGGGGAAATGTACCAAAATGCATATGGCATTGTATATTTTAATAATGAATTAGGTTTAGAAATGTGTACATTGGGATAAAATTCACATTTAAATATTTGTTTTGGAGAAAATATATTGATTGTTTGCACAGACATTTTGCAGGAGGGAAAAAAATACAGATGGAAATTGAAATGGGCCAGAGTAGACTTATGCATAAATACTTGTGAGATAGACATAGAATGGAAATAGGTGGCTTCACCCATTCCTGCTTCTGATAGTTGCCTCATTTTCAGGGTGCAGGGTTTGGGGGGTGCATTATTATTGCAGAGTGGACGTGGGTGCTGAATATGTTCTTCCTGCAAGTAAAAAAGGTAAAAGGTAAAGGACCCCTGGACAGTTAAGTCCAGTCAAAGGTGACTATGGGGTTGCGGTGCTCATCTCGCTTTCAGGCCGAGGGAACTGGCATTTGTCCGTAGACAGCTTTCCGGGTCCTGTGCCTAGCATGACTAAACTGCTTCTGGTGCAACAGAACACCGTGACAGAAACCAGAGCACATGGAAATGCCATTTACCTTCCCGCCGCAACAGTACCTATTTATCTACTTGCACTGGCATGCTTTTGAACTGCTAGGTTGGCAGGAGCTGGGACAGAGGAACAGGAGCTCACCCCGTCATGGGGATTCAAACCGCTGACCTTCTGATCGGCAAGCCCAAGAGGCTCAGAGGTTTAGACCACAGTGCCACCCGCTAACCCCCTTCAAGTAAACACTTCTCCAGGACTCTCCATCCTCTATGAATGTTCTGGCTCCCACTGGATTAAGGACTCAGACTCAGATTAGTGCTCAATGCATGAAGGTCTGACAGAAGCCTACAGTTGTGGGACTTACATGTGTACCCCTGACCCCCTACACACCTTTAACCCTCCTGTGTTTCAGCAACCACAAATAAGGCCTTTCTCTCTTAAGGTTCTTCAGAGATGGAAAAATAGTGTGGGTGGCAATCACTTCACAAATTTATTATTTATTGCATTTATATCCTACATTTCTTCCAAGAAGCTCAAGGTAGTGTATATAGTTCTCTTCCTCCCTCTTTCATCATCACAACAACCCTGTGAAGTATGTTAGGCTGAAAGACCGTGATTGGCCCAAGCCCATCCAATGTGTTTCATGGATGAACAAGGATTTAATGTCCTTGTATAGCACTCTAACCACTGAAAAAGGTAGTTTTGGCCTATCAAATACCAGCATGTGGCTCCCAGGAGATTTTATATGAGGAACATGAAAAAAGTTGCCCATTCCTGGCTTACAGATACAGAGTTGTAGCCAGCTAAGTCCTACTCTGAGTAGACCCATTGAACTTAATTGGCCAAAATTAATCATTAATTACAGTAGGTTTACTCTGAGTAGAACTAATATTGGATGCAACACCCAGTTCTACAGAAATACTCCTCGTCTCAGCTTCTGCTCCCTGAGAAGCAAGAGAGCAAATTAATTCTCTCTAATTGGAGCTTCACTGAAGTATTCAGAAATAAGGAATGAAGCTGGTATGAGCGATTCATCCTAGTTAAAATGGAGCCGTGGAATAAGAAAAAAAAGAAACATAGAAGGCAACAGAGGCCAATAGAGTTTAAGTAGACATTTCAAGGATAAAGATTAATATAAACTATCAGCAGGGAGGCTGTTGCAAGATACAAACAAGCTGTTAAGGTGGAGAATTTAAGGATTCCTACAAATTAGTAATGCAAGGAAGGATAATTAAAGGGGGGGAAGCAGCTGTTTGCTTGGAGAAAAAAAATATTTTCATGGCCACTGACAGAATTGACTGTGCAAAAATAAAGCAAAACAAAAAATGAAACAAGGAGGAGTGAAAGGATAAGAACACAACCATCTTTTCAAAGTGGAGATATTAGTGGAAAGGAAACATGGAAACGGAGATAGAAGTTACAGATAGGTAGCCGTGTTGGTCTGCCATAGTCAAAACAAAACAAATTCCTTCCAGTAGCACCTTAAAGACCAACTAAATCAGTTCTTGGTATGAGCTTTCGTGTGCATGCACACTTCTTCAGATACACAGTGTGTATCTGAAGAAGTGTGCATGCACACGAAAGCTCATACCAAGAACTGACTTAGTTGGTCTTTAAGGTGCTACTGGAAGGAATTTGTTTTGTTTTGGAGATAGAAGTGAGAGACTTGGGACAGAGTAGAAACAGCCACAGCATATGTGGGAGACCAAGATGATAAAGGATCTGTAAACCAAGCCTTTTGAGAAATGGTTGAGGGAGTTGAAGAAGAGGAGACTGAGATGTGATATGATAGACATCTTCAAATATCTGAAGGGCTGTCATATGGAAGATGGAGCAAGTTTGTTTTCTGCTGCTCTGGAGGGGAAACAGATGGATTCAAATGACAAAAATGGAAATTCTGACTCAACACTAGGAATTACTTTCTAAGGGAGTGTAAGAGCTGTTTGACAATGGAGTAGACTTCCCCAGAGGGTTCTGGACTCTCCTTCATTGGAGGTTTTTAAACAGAGGCTGAATGGCCATATGCTAGAGATTCTTTAGCTGTAATTCCTGCATTGCAGAGGGCTGGACTAAATTCCTCTCGGGCGTACCTTCCAACTCTTCAGTTCTATGATTCCAGGATACCCATAGCTATTTCCATCGCCAAGAAATGGCGACAGCCCAAATGAGGTGGTGTAAGCAGGCTTAGGGCTGTCCTAGCAAGCTTTCTATTGGAGTAATGTTAGGATCCTAGACAAGACCTAGGGTGCTGGTCAGTGTTTAAGAGCAAGGCTTTCAGGACCATGGACAGCAGAGCTTAAGGTAAGAACAGGAGAGAGGTTGCTTCAGTACTGACTTGTTGCAACTGCCAGAGCCTTTTCATCTGGCCTGGTAGGACCAGACTGAAGCTCTGTATGGGAAATATGAGGAAGAGGTGTTGTGATCACAAGGAGATTGTAGCATTTCAACAGGTTGTCTCTTTGGGACTTATGCAGGGCAACTGTATTAACCTGAAATTGCTTAGCTAATAATAGAATAAGAATGTAAGAAGAGCCCTACTGGATCAGCCCCATGGCCCATTTAGTCCATCCTGTTCTCACAGTGGCCAACCAGATGCCTGTCGGAAGCCCCCAAGTAGGGCATGAGTGCAAGACCACAGTCATAAGGGTGATGGGTTTCCTTTAAAGGCCATCACAATAAGGCACTGGACAGCTGCCCAGGCATCATTGACATAGGAGGTCACCACAGGAGTAATGAGCTATCTCCCTTGGCTACTGGCCAGTCTTTTGAAGTCACCAGTCAGGAGAGTGGAAAAGTTTGGTGGCATCATCTTGATTAGCCTTTGGCTAATTAAACAATCTATGGCATTTCAAACTGTGAGGGAGGGTGGTTATCCTTTTTTGTTACTAGGTAATGTATTTTTGTGTTACAGTGGTACCTCTGGTTGCGAACGAGATCCGTTCCAGACCCCCGTTCACAACATGAGCAGAATGCAACCTGTGTCTGTGGGCCGCGATTTGCCGCTTCTGCACATGCGCATGATGTCATTTTGTGCGTCTGCAGATGCACGTGTGGCGAAACCTGGAAGTAACCCTTTCCGGTACTTCCGGGTCGCCGTGGGATGCAACCTGAAAACGTGCAAACGTAACAAGAGGTATGACTGTATTATATTGTAAACTGCCCTGTTATCCTCAGATGTCGTTATTCAATAAACAAGAAGAAGAAGAAGTAGATAAACCTAGTAGTGCCCTTGCTTAATCCTAGATCAGATTACAAAACATGAAAAAGCAAGATATACGTGTAGACTTCAACTACCCTGATACCTGTTGGAACTCAAACTCTGCCCATAATGTAAAATCCAACTAATTCTAGGGCACTGCAGCTATGAAGTCCTAAAGAGGCAAGAGGTGGGTGGGGTAGATGCTGGATTTGGGTGTTGTGCAGGGCGCCACTGTGATAAGTCATGTGCAAATATACTTACAATTTCAATATCACTGTACATCAGTTGCTTAGTGCATCTTTACCCTGCAATCTTATACAAATCTATTCAGAAATAAGTCCCATTGAGTTCAGTGAAACTTACTCACAGGTGTGTGCATACAGCCATAAATAGTATATATATTTATATTTCATTGGATCAGAGACTACATATGCTAGATTGGGATATATATGTGTGTATATAGCCACAATTGAACTTGTTTGATTTTTTAAATAAAGTGCTTCTTGTTTACAAGTGAGGTTGTTTTCCTAATTTTCAGCCAACGACCCTCTATCTTAAAGCTGGGCTGTCATTTCATTAAAGGACTTGGTGATTTATCTCACAGTCTCTCTTGTGCATAAGCACACACTAATGTCCATATGGCTTGGAAACTGCTGATGCGATGCCGAGGAGCTGTTTATATGCCGGAGTCGAGGTACTTAATTAAAAAGGGGCAACTTCTGGGATCTCTTGGGAAATTTATGCTCGCATAGGGAACAAGAGCCAGGCTGACATTGTGCTTGAATCCCACTGGGAGCCATTTTCACTGGTCACCCTCAGTCGAAAAGCAAGGCAATGAATCATAAGGGATGGAGGCAATATTTATCTAGGTTCATCCTGAAGTCTTCAGGCAAGCTACAACTGATGCTTGAGGAATTCAATATTTGAGAATTTAGGAAAACAGGAAGCTGCCTTATACAGGGTTGTTGTGGAGTTTAAATGGGGAGGGGGAGAACCATGTATGCCACTTTGAGCGCCTCAGAGAAAAAGATGGGGTAGAAATGCAATAAATAAAGACAGAATCCAGCACTGCATTCGGGATTGTACAGGATTCCTTCAAGTCGAGGCCATTTTTGTTTAACATCACA